>NW_017806011.1:84290-90687 GCF_001891065.2 Hippocampus comes
CCCCGATAACGTAAATCAACGATGACTTCAATGACACTCAGAAAAGCAAAAATGTAATGCGCCAAACAGAAAAAATCAAGAGAGGAAATCACGAAATAAATTCTATGGGGCACGGGGGGGGTTGTGAACACACAACAAAGGAACAAACTACACAAACAACTCCGAGACAGTACAGTCTCCTACAAAAGGAAAGATGACGTTTGGAGACTATCCCCCCTCCTGTTCTAGTTGAGATGGTATAACCCAAGAGGTGCTTTGCTACTGTTACCAGCCTTGTCTTGTGTCGTTATTAAACAAACACATGACGGAAGTCCGACAGAGCACGAAAGCAACGCATTCTCGCCGTACGTAATCAACTCTTCTCATGCGTAGCGAGGCTACTCCCCCCTCGCAAACGAGCATTTGCTCCGGAGTAAATTGTAGCGTTCACACGTGCAAATGTACATCGGTGCTGCGCCGCAAATGAGCATTTGCTCTAGAGCACATTTTTAAACCACCTCCCTGAGGTGGATCAAATTTGGTCCGGTGTAAGCTGTTTAGCGGCGCTACGCCGGAGCAAATTTGCACGTGTGTACGCTCAGCTGGCGCAGCGCCGGTGCTGTGTCGGACCAAATGTTGCCGTGTGAACACCCCTAGAGCAAAGAAAATGGATAACACGACGAAGAACAAATTTGCTGAAGCCATAGCTAAATGTATGGCTACTGTATGCAAGCCTGTCGACATTGTCCACAGCTAGACTCAAGCTGAAATCATTCGCATTGCATCTAACGTCTCCACTACGGATTGCCAGCGAGAGCCTCCATTACAAGCTATGTACAGAAATTGTACGTAGCGGAGAAGGCTAAGGTACATCAAGCGAGAGTTCAGCGGTGCAGTCTTAGCGACCTAGCGAACACACTGAAAATAAAACGTCTCCAGTGTTGTCATCGAACCAAGTGTAGTCATCCGAAATGATGTCTACACAAAACCGTGGAGAGACTTCTGAGCAAGAAGGACCAACAGAAGCAACATAGCCTGACTGCTGTGTTCAAAGCAAACTTGAGAAAAATTAAGTATGCAACCATGGCTTTAATCCACTAAAGGCTGAGTACTAGTTTCGCTTAGATGGGCACTTTATAACGTTATATTGCTCTGTTTTGATTCCATAAAAAGAGCTGTTAAAGCAGCTGTTGTGCGACAAAATATTTTTTTCACTGTTGTTGATGGACAGTAATATTGTGTGAGAGATTATGTGTGAATAACTGCTCCAAGTGAAAAATGTTCATGTAAAATTGAAAATCAAAATTGTTATTTCCGTAAATATTTGCAGTTTGCACATAGAAAACTGAAGCATGATTCCATGTTGATGAGAGCATTAAAATGGGGGGAAAATAGGACAAAAAAATATAAAAAGACATTCAGAAACGATAAAAAATGCGTGAGTAATCACGATTAATTTTTAGTGAGTTTGGCAGCAATAATAGTATGCCAATAACAAAAGTAACTACGCTGCATATATGTAAAAACAATCCAATCCAAATATTGCATATGGCATAACTAAAGCCTTGGATATGTCAACAAGCCACAGTATCATAATTTATTTTAATTCCCGTTTTTTTTTCTACAATGGTCATTTTCGACCAAATATGACACCCTTCGTCAATTTGTCCAAAATATGTCTTTTTTAAAATGTGTAACTCTTTTAAATTTTTAGATTATTATTTTTTTCACTTTCAACTTTCAAAATGTTCAGTGGCATCAGATCTAGCCATACATATATAGTTTGGATTGCTTTTTTTCTTCTGTTTGAATAACGAAGGGAGTATTGTGTTATGACTATATAATTACCTCTAAGTCTATATATGTCTGATAGTGTATTGCAGGTATATAGATACCAGAGTGAAAAATGTTGTACATGGTAATTAGAACCTTAAAAAGGTCAAAAAGTCGCAAAAACTATGAAAAATTTTGAGGGAACATCATTTATAACATACAAAACAACCAGCAACTGATGTGCAAACTTGAAAACAAGAACAAACACAACACTTTTTTTTAACAATCAAAACAAAAACTATGAAAAATTTTGAAGGAACATAATTTGTAACAAACAAAACAACCAGCAACGACTGTACAAACTTGAAAACAAGAACAAAGAACAAATACATTTTTTTTAACAATTAATACAAATGTGCCTTGTATGTTTGTGGCAGTTGGACACCCTTAGCGGCTTCATACAGAAGCTGCATTGCTTCCTCTTGGCAGTGCAAACAGCTACTGCTGCCCCAGCCCGCTCTTCAACTCCACTTGGAGCCCCCCTTGCTCTCCTGAGACATTCCGGCTCAGTCAGGGCCAGTCCCAGCTCAGTGAGGAAAAGTCTCCGCTTGTACAGTTTTTTTTGTTCCATTTTGGGTTGAGAGAAGTGAACAAAATTAAAGCATTAAAACAAGAAACATCAACCATATGATAAAAAAAGGCACATGAGCCACCTTTGTGTTTGCCTGTGGGTTGTGTAGTCAACGCACATCTGCAAAACAAAACATCTGATGACAAGACAGCTTGATAGAACATTATGCTGAATACAAAACGTGTGCTTACGCGGTCCAGGATGTCCACTGCACCCTTTCCACCTGTTGTAGTCCAAAATGATTTGGGGCCTTTTTTTTGCTCCCTGCTCCACCTGCGGCTCCCTGTGTTTGGTGCTGAGGAGGAGAACGTTTTTTTCCCTTTTTGGGACATATGACACGAGGGACATCTTTTTTGTGAATGCAAATTTTGTGGACTTTATTTGTCTGTCCTGAAGGCGGAGAAGCTGTGGAGGAAGCTCCGGCTTATTTTTTCGAATTGTCCCAATGAGTGGTTTTTTTTTTTTTTTTTTTTGAGGAGCTCCATCGCCAGCGGGACAGAATAAAAAAAAATTGTCCACTGTCAGGGTGTATCCCTCCGAGGAGTCACATAGTCTCATCACAGTTTGCCTCCCCACATTCTTGGTCCGTCCTCATCCTGGAGGCTTCCCCACATAGACCTCCAGCTTCCAGGCGTAGGAGGTCTGGACGTCACAAAGGGCCCAAATTTTTAGTCTGTACTTGGCTGGTTTGGAGGGAATGTACTGTTTGAAGGAGCAGCGGCCCCGAAAGGAGACCAACTGCTCATCAATACAGACATCCCTACCGGTTGTTGAAAGGCTTTGGAGCAAGCTGCTCCATCTGCTCCAAAGCTTAGATATGGGGGACATTTTATTGGAGTGATGCCGCTGCGGCCTTCGAAGTTTATCGTCAAACCGGATCGCGCGGTTGATAATACAGAAATTCAAAACTCGATTTTCAATAAAATAACACCTGATTTTCAAAATAACGCCCAGCCAGCAATGCTCTACAAACTGCATTACATTGGTTTGCATGTGCGCACGCGCGTGCCACAGTCGCGTGTTAAGCTGAGTCCGTCTCGTTTGCAATTCCGGAGAGACACGTACGACCATACGTTCAAATGTGCCCAAAATGGCGGAAAAGTATTGCTTTGATATATGTGACGCACACATATGATCACATCCATACACAACAGTGGCGGATGCTGGTCTGTCAAGGAGGGGAAGCTCAATTTTGGCCTACATCATAAAATGTGTCCGTTTATTTATACGTGAATTCTACTCTCCGTTCCTTTTCAAGAAAATTATCTGTGACCCTGTCATACCAACAAGGCGTCTTTTCCAGGGACTTAATTAGTGTCCTACAACTCTAGCAATTACAATAACCCCCACCAGAAATAAAAGATTAATTCATCGCTAGTCGTTTTCAACAAAGAGAGTGTCGCTAAGACGATTAGAAGTCTAAAGTTTAACTCAGAACAGAATGAGACTTGAAGGATGCTCCCACGGATGCCGACACCAAAAGATTGGTGATTGACTCATTTTGCTGTCAATCAAAAAGAGATTCAGCTTCAGACAGATCATCCAATCATCATGCAGAAAAGCTCAGCGTCCGGTCCAGCCCATAAACGCGACTGTCCATAGACTCCCAGAGACGCTGAGCGTCCGGTGGGCTGGACAAAACCAGGTATTTGGTACCGGGCCGCACAATAAGAACTTACATTAATTCCGTTGTATTTATTTTGGAATACCAAAGATATTTTAGTTTGAAAAATTACCCGATTCTCCGTGACATCTGTCTGTGTCACTCTTGACGCACGTCAAACCACGTTTCTCCTTCACGTGACTGATTATGGATAAAAACAAAACGCCGGAGCTTGCTAAATGAGTAAAATAAACTTCTGGAGATTGCAAATGACGGCGGCCTTAAAAGTACGTTTGAGACAACAACTCTGCCGGTGTTCTGGATTCAAGTTATGGCTGAATACTCTGAGATTGCCACAATAGCGCTGTTGCTATTTCCAACATGCTACCTGTGTGAGGTGGGGGTTTTGTGCGACTAAAACAAAATTACAAAGTAGACCGGACATAAAGCACACACTTCAGGTGTCATTGTCTCCTATTACCCCGAGATGGGACCGCCCAGTTGCAGAAAATCAAGCTCGGGCCTCGCACTGATTCAGCATTGTGGTGAGTTGACATTTTCATGCACTTTGAATTTGCGTCGTATCGCATTTTGAAGGCATTAAACATTACCATTGCGAGTGTTGTGGCCAGATATCCTCCTAATGGGGGATTTTAATATCCATGTGTGCTGTCCGGAAAAAAACACTAGCAAAGGACTTCTTAAGACTTATCGACTCTTTTAATTTCGTGCAATATGTGACCAGCCCGACACATGAACAAGGACATATTTTAGACCTTGTCCTTGCTTATGGTCTACCGGTGTCAAATCTGGAAGTCCTTGAAAATGGGATTTCTGATCACATGGCAGTTTTATTTGACGTAGTCTTATCGCGTGCTGCTGTAAAATCTGCCGCTCCTAGTTGCAACCGCCGAATTTTTAACCCTTGCACTGCTGGTCAGTTCTCTGATGCCTTTAATAACCTTTGCGTACCCTTGTCGAACACAGAGGAACTCACCTCTTGGTTCAACTCATCATGCCATGGCATCCTGGATTTGGTGGCTCCTTCAAAAACTGCGCTCCCAAAACCTAAACCCGAGCCTTGGTTTAACGACAAAACTCGCGCAGCTAGGCAGGGGTGTTGCAAAGCCAAACGCAAGTGGAAAAAAGACAAAGTGCAGGTCTCTTATCAAATTTGGAAAGACTACTGGTGTAACTACCAGCTCACAGTAAAAGAGGCCAAAAGAGAATATCTGTCGGACCTTATTCAAGCTAACCGTCACAATCCACGTGCACCATTTAAAACGATAGATTCTGTACTCAAACCCCCTCTGCCTACTTGCTCGGATTCTTCACCCGAGATGTGCAACAGATTCCTTCAGTTTTTCATTGATAAGGTCTCTACAGCTAGGACTCCGGTCTCAAATACCGCATCTGACCCCTCTGTCCATATTCCGTGTTCAGCTGTGCTAAATTCTTTTGAAACTGTGTCCTTGACGCTTTTAGAGGATGTAGTTCGCCAGACGAAGCCATCTGGCTCCCCCTGTGACTCTCTTCCCCTGCATTTCTTTAAGGAGGTTCTCCCCGATATTGGTATATCGGTCTTGGCCATTATCAACAGCAGCCTCTCTTCTGGTATAGATCCCCAACAGTTAAACATGCTGTGGTCCAACCCTTGATCAAGAAACCTGGTCTTGATCCAGATGTGCTGTCAAATTTTAGGCCCATTTCCAAACTGCCTTTCATTTCAAAAATTCTGGAAAAAGTGGTGTACATGCAGTTGAAATTTTTCTTGGATGAACATAGCATCTTGGAGGTCTTCCAGTAAGGTTTCAAGACAATGCATAGCACGGAGTCAGCCCTGTTACGCGTTTCTAATGACATCCTGCTGGCAAATGACACTGGAGACTACGTGTGTCGAGTTTTATTAGATTTAACTGCAGCATTTGATACAGTGGATCACAGTATTCTGCTGACTCGTTTGCAGCACTTGGTGGGCATTGGCGGTAGCGCTCTTGAGTGGTTTAGGTCCTATTTAGCTGACAGAACCTTTTGTATTAGCCTTGGCTGCTCTGAGTCACACACTGCTCCCCTGTCATGTGGTGTTCCACAGGGCTCAATTCTGGGGCCTCTGCTGTTCTCGCTGTATCTGCTCCCATTGGGTTCCATCTTAAGGAAACATGGTATTTCCTTCCACTGCTATGCAGATGACTGCCAGATCTATGTCCCACTGAGCAAAAAAGACGCCTTCTCATTAAGGCCACTTTTATCCTGCCTGGAAGAAATCTAAACCTGGATGGCACAAAATTTCTTGAATTCAATTAAAAGAAGATAGAGGTGATACTGTTTGGTCCCAGTGGCCCTTGTACATCCCATCCTGTAGACTTTGGCCTCCTGTCTCCTTATCTTAAGTCAACAGTCTCAAACTTGGG
>NW_017806011.1:91217-115164 GCF_001891065.2 Hippocampus comes
TTTGCTTTACTGTTTGTTGTATATGTTGAATTGCTCCATGTACAGCACTTTGTATGCCGCGATGGCTGTTTGAAAGTGCTCTATAAATACAGTTGAGTTGAGTTGAGATTTGACGCTCCTCGTGTTAATTATTATCTCCCGAAAACACCACAGTGTTTATGCAGCTCTTACCATATTATTTTGTAGTAGAGTATTTATCCGCCACACCTTAAATGCCAGTCCGTGAAAATATTGTCTGACATAAACCAGTCCGTGGGGCAAAAAAACGTTGGGGACCCCTGCTCTAGACGCCCAGCGTCCGCGCTGTAGACGCTCAGCGTCCACACAGTTTAAAGCACAGTGCAGCTGCGGGAATGAATGAGAAGAGAGTTGCGTCGTAACCAGTCGTAAGAAGCTGATTCAGAACAAAAGTTGAGCGCGTTGTAGCGCATACTTAGTCAATGACATGTACACACAATTGTATGTACACACATATTGTATATTTGATCACTTATTTTTTTACATTTTAGGGGAAGCTGAGCTTTCCTTGCAGTCTTCGAGGAATCGCCTCTGATACACACAAATGCACATAGACCTCTTTCAACAAACTAGACCAGGGGTGCCCATTATGTCGATCCTGATCGACCGATAGATCTAGGACAGGTCCCAAGTAGATCCGAGCGGTGTAGAGGAGAAAAAAAAAAAAAAACAACTATTTGTGTGTCTTTGTACATGTTAGTAATATATCATTTGGTGTTAATGTACACTGCACCCTAATCATCCTATCAGTCTCATTTTCACAAAAAAAAAATTGTAAAAATAAAATAAAGCAGGTAAATTATTAACGTACGGTGGCACGTGATTACGTCACCGGAAGATGTTAGCGCTCAGCAGTTTGCAATTGCAGCTTGTGATCAGACCTGTTGTGCTATATCTTTTATCGTCATTATTCTCATTCAGAGTTTGCTTCGTGTACAATTCACCGAGGGCACGGGCAAAGAATAGGAATCTAGAGGGCCCAGGGCAGCACTTTAAAACGGTACGTGTGAGCTACGATAGTTAACAGGCTGCAAAAGTGCATCACATGCCTCTGTGTCAGGCTGTTTCTCATCATGGCGTGCGTGCGTGCATGCGTGCGTGTGTGTGCACGTGCATGCGCGTGCACGTGCGCGGTAAGGGTAGATCCCGGAAGGGTGGTTTATCGAAAAGTCGATCTAAGGTCCAAAAAGTTTGGGCACCCCTGAACTAGACCGTGTATTTAATTGAAAATGACAGACCAGATATTTTGCCTGTGATGCAATGGCTGACATGAGAATTATATGTTAGGCTCTAGCGCCATCTGGTGGAAAAGTGAGTTAAAAATTCTAGTTCTACAATTCTCTCTGATCGCTTTCATGACTCGTCAGTGACGTGATTTTTGCGGAAATTGCGAGAAATGCACGATAAAACACCAGGTTTAGAGTCTATTGAAAATTGGCATTTATAATGGGTGTCAAAATGACAAATTGTGGACTTTTTCAAAATTCACCGCAAAACCAATCATGATGTCAGACCTACCAACCGTAATGTTCAAAAATGTGTAGCATGGGACAGTTTGAACGTTGACCCATTTTGACATCCTTTGCAAAATTTCAGCTTCGTGGGGTTATTTTTCACTGTTTGGGCATGGTGTACACCTGTCCAACAGTCCAAAATAGTCATATTTTGGACAGAAACAGTACAAAGGTTCTGCACTTTGAAGTTCAGAGTATAGATTGATCGAAAACAAATGTTTTCCTGACAAATATAATGTTTGGCTGAAAGGAAAATAAATTATTTACTGCGTGGTACACAGCTAACTTATCTGAAGGCAGCAATTTTTGCTCTTTTTTTTTCCTGCAATAACGCCCATAACATCCTTGTTTTAAATGATCAAGATCTGCATTTTGAAGTAAAGAATTGACATTGATATCAAACAAATGTTGCCCCCATGGCACCTTTTGGACCTTTTGTGCTGTATGACGTTTTTCACGTGTATCGCAAAAGACATAGCATTGAAAAAAAAAACTCACGAAGGCTCTTGACATTTCCCCAACTTTCAAGTGTTTTGCTCTCTCTAGGATCCTTGTTCTATCCTTGTATTTTTCAAATGTCACCACAACTGGCCTCGGTCGAGGTCTCGCAGTTTGGGCCTCCCAGTGCGGGGAGCTCTCTCCACCTCCATTGTCCCCTGTACCTGCAGCTTCTCCTTGAATATTGTTTGCACTTTTTACTCTGTTTCACTCCAGGTTTCTCTCGGTGTTTCGTCTATTCCATCAATGACCAAGTTGTTTCTTTTGACTTGTCCTCCAAGTCGTCCATCTTGTCTGTTAAGACTTGCAGGCTGTCACGTTTTGTAGATTTCGGTTTTGCATGGTTTTACAGTGGTCAGTTTGATTCATTTGACATTTTTAATGGCACTACCTCTTTCAGCGTCCTGTTAATGCTGGTTTTAATTTCTTGGACTTCCCCGGTAATACTGTCAGGTCGTGAATTTGTTGAGTCCATAATCATCTGAACAAATCCTTTAAAGTTGTCATGCTGCTGTTGCAATAGCGCTGTACACAGCTCTTTTTGTTGCTGGAGGAGTTGATTTACTTGCGTGAGTGTAATGTATTCTTCATCCTGCTTTGTGTCTTGCTTCTGTTTGGGTGGCATATTGTCGGGTCTTGTCGCTAGCCGGTTGTATGTTAATTGCTGACGTGGCGAGTGGGCTTGCCGCTGACCAGCATGTTGCTGACGTGGCCAGCGGGCTTGCCGCTGCCCCGGGCAATACTGCCACTGTAGACAAGTGAGTGCTGCTGCTGTTGTTGTCGTTGTTGTTGAGCAACCTCCAACTGGGTCCCAAGCGGCTCCTAAAGCCGCAGCGACCCGGGTACCTGCAGACCCAGTTGCCGGCTGTTGATTGGGAACTGTTCGTAGCCTGAAGGCACGCCCAACACCACTTGGAGGTCGTTCCCGAGTTGGGCGAGCGCTGCTGCAGCTGCTCCTGCAGGGTTCGCTGTTCCAACTGCGGAGGCCTGCGGCTCGCTCGCTGGCTCCCTCACGTTCGCTCGTCCGTTCAAACTATTGTTACCGACTGAAGTATATAGTTCATCATAGGACCACTGTTTTCCAGATCACCTAATTGTGATTTTGCATACTAAACAAAATGTGTGAATACTCACAAATTTTCAGACTGGATGTCTGCTCACTGCTCTGTTGTGACTCGGGATATCCTGATGGGACCACGGAAGATGCACTACACCTCTTGGTGTGCTTCAGTGTATGGCCCTTACTGCTGGAGTAACTCAGTCGCAACATCTCAGTGCTGGTGCGCCTCGGTGCACAGACCTCACTGCTGGCGCGTCTTGGAGAGTGCACCTCACTGTCAGTGCGCCTCTGAGAGTGCATTTCACAGATGGTGCGCCTTGGAGTGTGCGTCTCATTGCTGGTGCGCCTCAGAGAGTGCATCTTACTGAAGGTGCCCCTCGGAGAGTGCATCTTACTTATGGTGCACCTCGGAGTGTGCACCCCACTGCTGGTGCATCTCGGAGAGTGCATCTTACTGCTAGTTCATCTCAGAGAATGGATCAACGGCCCAGGACTGCTGTTGCCGCTTGAAGTGAGCTCAGGACTGCTGTGGCCAGTGGGGTGGATCTTAGGGCTATTTTGTTTCCTTGGTTTGAGTACAGGAGTGATGTTCTGCACATGGATCTTTGGAGCACTGGCCAATGAATCCAATCCGCTTAAAAGCACAAAACAAAGCTTCGTACTATATGTTTCGTCAAACAAATGGTAATTTAAATAGCGATTGACACTTCTTGCCGTCTTCTTGACTTTATTTTCTTTGGTTTTTCAATTCTTTTTTTTATTGTGATTTCACAGGTCCATACAGTCAATGAAAGAACAAAGCATACAATTCCTTTATACATCTGATATTACACTAGAGTAGCTCAATTTACAATAAGCAAGACTGAGTAAGCAACACATAACGTGTAAGGACAAATAAGGAGTATAACTGTATAACTATTTTTTTACTATAGTAAAATGGAAAAAAAAAAAAACAAAGTAGGGTAAACTTCTCTGACTCATGACGCTTTCTATTACAGTACAGGAAATCTAAAATACAGACTCAAATAAAACAGCAGAAAGAGTAAAGGGGGGGCACAGAAGTCAACTTTAAACAAATGATGGTCGTACTGGCGTCATATACTTCATCCATCGTTCCCATCTAATCAAAAAAAGTTTCCTGTTTCAATCTCAAAGCAAAGGTAGTCCTCTCCATTTTAAACATATCACAGATTATGTCGTTCCATTTTTCAACAGTAGGTTTTTCAGGTTTTAACCACTTTCTTGTAATAGCTTTTCTTTCATCCTGTAGCTGGACAACTTAGCAACTATGGACCTCGGTGATGCAACCCCAGGCATCAGGGCGCGGTGAGTTCTTTCAACGCGTAGTTCAAATGTGGCCGGGAGCTCTAAACCCTCCCGCAGCAGGGTCTCCACATACACAACCATTGATGGCGAATTATCCTCTGCACCCTCTTTAACGCCATGGATCCTGATAATTTCACGTCAAGAGCGGCCCTCTAAATCCGTTAGCTTAGCATCCAGTTGTATCTGGAGGTGCAGCAGCTCCTGTACCGTGTCCTCCGCCACCTGTAGCCGTGTTTCAGTCTCATCAATCCTTTTCTCCGCCTCTTCGATCCTTGCACTCGTCTTGTTAATTTCCTCCCAAATCCCCTTCAGCTACTGACTGTTATCCTCTCTAAACTCTCTCAGTTCTTTCAGTATCAGGCCCAGATTCGTGCTCTCTCTTTGACCCGCTTCAGGGTGTGTGTGCGTGTCAGCGTCATCCTCCATTACGCTGCTTGCCGGGGAAGTTTGGCTAGCCTCATCGCCGTCGAAAAACTCCATCTGCATTGACCTCTTACTTTTCTTCATAGGCATTCTCAAGACTCACTAGCTTAAACAAAACTAAAGATAATGTATATGTATATATATTTTTTAATATTCAGGTTTCAGTGGGTTATTTCGACTCAAATTGTCGGGAGCTCGTTCTCTATGCTGCCATTCCCTGGCTCGTCAAACCGGCAGTCCGACTTTCTTACTTTCAACTCATCATTGCCATTGTCATCGCCGTCATCTTCTTCCCCGGGGAATAAAATGTTCTTGCGCCAAAAAATTCAAAACACTTTCAAATGTGCACTGCAGTCTTAAATTAAAACACTTAAAATATCCTCTTCTTTTTGAATGTAATTGGAGTGTCCCCTCCATCACTTCCAAGGTCTGTTGTTTTCAATAGCTTGGGGTAGTTTAAGCCTCGCTTTATTGTAGTCTTCTAGAACAATATCCCCAAAACAAGGAAGTAATACATAACCTGCCATAAGCTCAATCGAAGGGTGGATTTGTACTTACATGATGTGAAAATAATTCTGGCCTTATGGGGCTTCCATCCATGTCCAGGACATTCTTGGGATTTTACAGCTTTTGCCACATCACTTTTATTTGGAGGCCACATGCAATCTCCATTTGTCATCGAGACTGTAGGAACAATTTCAACTTCTCTGGTGTCATCAATAACAAAAATATTAAATATCAAACATCTTTGAATTCTAATCTGACGTACTTTTGCAGATTCCATCCCACTATGAAACACTTCAGACTAGTGGAGAGGTTGGAAACCACATAAATCCCCAAGTCTTTTGAATAAACTGGATAGGGAAAGGAGTGCTCCACCTGTGTGTATTAATTAGCCATAATGTATACTATATCCTCAACAATATTTTGGGATCAAATTAATTGTTGTCAATTGTGATACAAGAATCTCTCTCTTTGGAGTTCAGAACTATTCCATCAAAAGCAAGCACTCTCAACTGGCAAACCCGTTGTGAGAAGTCGTCTGCAACCGGCCCATCCATGTGCTCTTTATAAAGTTTTGGAGTTTCTTTAACATCGGGACTATTGTTATCATTTTCCATCTCTGATAATCTATGCATCACCTGATTCACAGGAGGACATGGCCCCCGAACCAATTTCTTTCATTTTCCCAGGAAGTTTTGATAGGTTGATTATTTTTAGTTATCATACATTCGCTTATTATTAATTTTATTATTGTTATTTTGATATTGATTGATTGATTATGCTCGCGAAGAAGAAAGCTTATGCCTGCAATGATAAATTGATTATGCTTGCAAAGATGAACGCTTATGCCTGCAATCATTAATTGGCTATGCCTGCAATGAAGAACGTTTATGCTTCTAATAGAGATATAATGCTTCTTAAGCATTATATATTAATCATTATGCACTCACATTTACAATCCTTTTTATTATATTTGTACTGTATACTCACGTTTCTAATCAAGAATGCTTAGTACACTGTGTGGAAGTTTAGGGACGCAACCACCTTTCCGAGGACGTGGTTGTGAAGAGATAAGTGTTAAGACTAAACAGGAGTAAGGTTGGACAGTGAATGGAGCCATCAATACCAGCTGCAACGTGATGTTTTTGTAACAATTGCACACATGTACGTAATTTACACTCACATACACAAACATAGTCAAACAAGTTCAGTGTGTGTCCAACAGCCCCCACCCTTTAGGTTGGACACACCTATGTAGTAGATTTCCCAATAAATGAGGGGGTGAAGGGGGAGATCGTTAGGGGTGACGTGCCGAGAACTGAAACCGAACGCTTCTCCTCGTTCCCTCCTGGTACCAGAATTGAGTCTCCTGTTTCCTTCTTGTGTTTTATTCCTAAGTGTCAAATTGGATAAACCTGACAAGTTTTCATATGAAAATGCCAATACAAGATCTAAATTGACGTCGATTTTGACATCTCATTGAGATGCACCAGACCATGAATATTTCAAACCCAGTACTCTTCATCATAAACCTAGCCAAAATATTCAGCAACTGAAACCAACAGAGTATTGGCAAGGTCATTCATCTTCAAACAATACTTTGGACTTGCAAAGATATACACACCGACTGACAAAACTGAACTCAACTCACTTTAAAACAACCACCGCTCGATACAAAGTGCTGTAGATGGAGCAAATATCATCTTTACAACAATACACAATAAAACAAATTAATAACGAGACAGTAGAAAGCACAAAAACAGTAAAACTAAGATGAAGTCTGAGTCAAAAGCCAAAGAATACAAATGAGTTTTGAGACGAGTTTTAAAGATGGGCAGCGAGGGGGCTTGCCGAATGATCAGTGGGAGGTCATTCCAAAGAAAGGGACCAGCAACGGAAAAGGCTGGGTCCCCTCTGAGCCTTTGCTTAGCTCTTGGTACCGCTAATAATGTCTGGTCCGCAGACCTGAGGCACCGGACAGGGGTGTGGGAGCTCAGGGAGGTAAAGTGGAGCAAGGCCATTTCAAGATTTGAAAACAAATAATACGATCGTAAAAAGAACTCAAAAATGTATAGGGAGCTAGTGAAGGGGTGCCAGAGTAGGAGTTATGTGCTGCCTCTTACGAGTGCCAATCAAGAGGCGAGCAGCAGCATTCTGGACCAACTGGAGACGCTTCATGGAGGATTGGCTGACTCCAAAGTAAAGTGCTTTACAGTAATCCAGCCGGGATGTGACAAAGGCATGAATTACTGTTTCAAAGTGCTCATGAGAAAGGAGAGGTTTTACTTTAAAAGCATGAAGTTCTCATAGATTTGAGGCTTAAGTATACTCCGTAGCACAACCAGACCAGTGTATGACAAGAACTGACGGAATTCTGTGGCTTTCCACCTACATCGTTCAGCTAATCTCCGTGGCCTTCGAGTAAACTCACTAGGGATGTAACTTCTCAGTGTCAGAAGTCTATCTGAAACGATGGAAGTGAGATGAGATGAATTGCGACAGCGCAGCGGGCCTGTGGTACTGATCCACAAATCCAAAAGACGCTTCATTACACCGAGACAAATGAGATGCATATCATCAGATGGGAAGCAAGCAATCATATCAATGCCTACTTCTGCAAGATGTGACAGTTGGACATGATGTTCTTGACCCATTGCTTGTCTAAAACTGTCATCAGTTCTGCGCTTTGCATTGACCTCAGGAAACGTCATTCGATTACATTTGTGGACACCTGTTTGGTCACACTTGTCACAGCCATGTTGAGCATGGTGTGACTTTACATCTCTTCTGAAAGCTCTGGCTGGGATATCACACACAATAGAAACAAGATGAACAAAGAAGGTTTTCTGCTTGAACAAAAAGTCACTTTCCACTGTTCTCAGTTCATGTACCAAATTGTAAAGATACCCAGCCAATGAATTGCGCTTTGAAATACCACAAAACAGTCCCATCAACATTGCTTTCTTTGTATATCCTTGTAACAAAGCAAGGTTTGGCCATAACGGATTCTAGTGCTCTTCCCGAGGGGTAAACCATCAAAATTCAACTTCAGTTTAAATGCAGGTCCGTCTGTCAAGGAAGACTACACACCACAATATTTTCTGAAATGAATTCAAAATTCCATGATAATGGAAGAAACCACCTGCTTCGCTGTTAATGTTGTAGCTTGTTTTTGTGTTCAGCAATGTTCGTCCATCTTTGGGCAGGAAAGGGTGGTACATTTTGATCAGAAGACGAGAGAAATACCAAATGAAACTGCCCACCATTCTGATATTGGTCTCCAAGACCAAACATATCCTCATGAGACACCAAATCCTCTGCCTCTTCCATATCCTCATCGTCAAGACCCTGATCACTTTTGCCATCACTGACTTGTATATTAATATTGTATATTGTATATATCCTCTAAATTGTCAACACAAACACTCAACTCAGAATTGACATCACCCAACCCCTGCGTTTCCACCTCAATTTCAATGAGCTCTTCAAACTCTCTTGAAAGCCCTACTTATATAGTCAACCCTCGGTTTTCGAACGTCTCTGTTCTCGACCAAATCGGTTTTCAACCAAAAATTTCGACTTTTTTTATGCCTCAGATTACGACCGAAAATCGGTTCTCGATGAAACAGCACACTTGAATGCGCCACTCGACTCCTCTCGCCTTCCTTACACGAGGAAGTGATGCTTCCTCGTGTAGCATTCCATTGTGAGCAGACGTGTTCAATAAAGATAAAAAAAAGAGCGTCCAATGTGAGTGGACGTGTTCAATAAAGAATTTTAAAAAGTATCGTGTTTGTTGACATCTACTTAAATTGGACTGTTATTTCTGCATTGTGAATCAGCCTCTAATCATGGCACCAAAGAAAGCAAGTGGAAGTAGCAAAGATGGTGAAAAAAAGAGGAAAATAGTGCCAAAACTATTGAATTTAAGAAAGATTTGATAGCGAAATATTAATCAGGTGTACATGTGTCTGTGTTGGCTAAGGAGCTCGGCATGCCGAAATCGACGATCAGCAGCATCCTAAAAAAGAAAGCCCTTAAAATCATCTTAAAATCACTGATGTGGCTAAAGGATCTTGTGTGTTTAGGAAAACAAAGGCCACAAATCTTAGAGGAAGTGGAGAAATGTTTGCTTATTTTCATAAATGAGAAACAGCTCGCGGGGGACAGTCTTAGCCAAGATACGATTTGTGGCAAAGCAAGACAATTGTATGGAGATTTGATAAAAAAGGATCCTAGAATTGCTCCTGAAGAGTTTGATTTTAAAGCAAGCAGAGGATGGTTCGAAAAGTTTCGGAAAAGAAGTGGGATACAATCCGTGATTCGTCATGGGGAGGCAGCCAGTTCAGACAAGGAAGCTGCCGAAAAGTTTAAAGTTGAGTTTGAAAATATCATCAAGGCCGAGGAATATCTTCCCCAGCAAACTTTTAATATGGACGAGACTGGACTTGTGTGGATAAAGCGGTTCAGAAAATGGATGGAGGGATATTACCTCGTACCGTAGCGTAGGGTTGCATAGAGAGGGTCCATAGTAACAGCCATTACTTTTGGGTTTATTAGTTCAAGGTGTAAAATAATGTAATCTACAATTGTCATGATGAGAGACAGAGAGAGAAAGGTTACTTGAACTTTTATGTTACAATGTTAATGTTTATGTTAAAATATTACAAAAATGTTGTATGTTTTATTTTTACCAGTTTATTTGTATACCAGTATTTTACGTATTACCTACTCTCTTACTATATGCGTATGCAGTTTATTGTGTTAAAAAAATGCTTTAAAAAAAGTTTTCTAGACTTACAACGGATTAAAATTTATGACATTGATTACAATGCGAAACATGGTTTCGGTTTTTGAACACATCGGTTTTCGAACAGCCTTCTGTAACGGATCATGGTCGAAAACCAAGGTATGACTGTATATTTCATATTTTCATATGCCATCAGAAAAAGTCATGTCTGTGATTTCAGCACATAATCATCCTCCCTCCGCCCCCACTTCGGGCTAATGCTAATCATCATTATTAGCGCTGTTCAAAATTCAGGCTAAACTCTTCGCCCAGGGGTGTCCAGACTCAATCGTCGTCTTTGTTTTCCAGCTCTCCCAGGAGTAACACACCTGATTCAAATCATCAGCATCATGCTAAAGCTGCTTCACAGCTGGCTGATGAGTTGATCACCTGAATCAGGTGTGTTGCAGCCGGCAGAGCTGGAAAACAGGCAGGACAGTGGCCCTTCTCCTAATTTGGTTGCAGGCGATGTGCTGTTGCTGGTGCAGGTTCTTCGCCGAGGAACCTGTTGAGTTTTATTATACACAAGTAGCACGTCACATTTCTAGTGGTTCTTTTGGATTAATCCAAATGCACGATTATCCCAACTGACACTAGAGCTCACCCAAGGGTGCTGATGGCGCCTCGGTTACGCGCTCCCTAGTATTATCCCTGTTTTTGTCATTTTCGTTTCGCTTACTTACACGAGGGAAGAGTTGCTTAGCATTAGGGAGTCGACGGTCGGACTTTTTCACCAGCACACAAAAATCCACAAGGTGTTTCGGAGCTAATAGCAAGCGGAGCTGCTGCACTGTACAGAGCATGGAAACGCCGTCGGAGAAGGGGGAAGGGAGCCGGCGTGCTAGTCAAGCTACAGCAGCGTGGATTTCGAACCCCGCTCCCATCGATCCATCTTGCTAATCTGCGTTCTCTGCCAAACAAGATGGATGAACATCTTCTCCTCACAAAGACCAACAAAACCTTTGCACGTTCTGCTGCGCTCTGCTTCACTGAAACCTGGCTCAGTGACCGGCACCCGGATTCCGCGCTACATCTACCCGGCTTCCGCCTACTCCGAGCCGATTGCGACACGGAGCTATCAGGGAAATCGAAAGGTGGTGGAATATGCTAATATATCAACGAAGAATGGTGCACTGACGTCACGAAGCTCGACGCACACTGCAGCCCGTAGAAAGTGCATAACGTGCAATAAAATGCAGCCAGCATTTAAAAAAATACAACAGCAGCCTTTTGAAAAAGTAAAGTACATAAAATCTAATTAATACCACTTAAGTCTTCTTCTCTTTTGAAATACAACCAACGCAGCTCTCCTCGGACCTGAACAACAAAACACAATAATATCCCAATGTCATTCCAAATATATACTGACAAAAATCAGAAATCCCTTTATAAAAACAGCCACTTTGTAAGTAAGTGTGTGCCTATGACAGGATTGTGTTCTTACCCATTTCTGCTTTCTGACATCACTGGTCAGTTTCTCAACATCAGGCATATAAGATGTAACTTTAATTTTGACGCAGGACTGCAAGCTCTCATTTATGAGGTGGGTGCGATATTTTGATTTAATGTAGTTTATGTTTGAGAATATCTGCTCACACGGGTATGTTGATCCAAAGATGGATAATACTCAAATGCATACTGTATGTCTTCATGTTCCTATGATTGTCAGGAAGAGGAGTCCATGTGTCAAAGACAAGTTTCTTGGGTGTTGGAAGGCTTTCAATTTCGCTCCATTTGTGGCTATGGGCAAGCCGGGCTTTCTGGCGAGTGACGTCTTCGGCTCGGCTGTCAGACGTTTGAATTTGGACACCCATAAATCTTTGTCGACTATATCAGCCATTTCCATTTCAAGGTCAGTTTGATTTACTCCTAGGAATGTGCTCAACAAGGACGGGTCAATATCAAGGTCAAGGTGTGACAGAGAACGACAGTGTCATTTTTTTTCCTTTCGGAACTCACAAAACCTGTTCCCAAATTTGCATATCAATGATCCCACCTTGTAAATAATCACCGTTGAGTGTGTGATCGTGATGGGCTTCTTTGAATTCTCTCAGGGAGGGGAAGTGGAAAAGCGTGCCTCGCTGTAAATCTTTGGCAAAAGCTTGCACTCGAATGCCAAAACACTTTGCAGCATTTGCAGTGAGGTTTGCCTGCCCATGGAGACTTTCATTCATCTTGTTTAGGTGGCTTGTCATATCTACCATAAAGTGCAGTTTTTCAAACCACTCTGTATCTTCCAGTTTTCGGGTAGTTCAGGTCTTTGCTTGTTAGGAATGTTTTCACCTGTTCTAAACAAGCGACAAGGTGACGCAAAACCCTCTCCGCCTTGACAGCTATCGGAGTCTGTAATGTAGCAGGAGATTGGAATATTAGCTGTCAACTTCATCAAGCAATGCACGGAACTGACGGTGGTTCACAGCTTTTGCAATTATTTTTTTCAACGTCTCGATGACAAGGTTCATCACCACCCTACACTCCGATGTGCACACAGTGCCTCTTGATGCAAGATGCTACGGAGCCCCAAAGGGGACATGGAAAAAAAAAAAAACAAATTTGCGTTCCCTCGCAAAGTTTTGCATTCCCTCCCAGAGATTACGAGATCTCGCAATCTTTTTTTTTTTTTTTTTAATGCGCGTCGATGTACTTCCGGGTCAGCTTGGCGAATGTAGACTCATGCGCGACTGATTGAGAGACGACACTACCTCGGGGGAGGAGAGAATCATGGAGGAGGACTTGGAACGCTTCTTGCGGTCAAGAAATGTCCCTCACGTGGACTTTACGCACATGAAAAGCGACAAGGTGGGCATTCACTGTAACGCAGGGGTCGGGAACCTTTTTGACTAAGAGAGCCATAAAAGCAAAATATTTGGAAATGTATTTCAGTGAGAGCCGTAGTAATATAAACTGTATTTTAAAAGTGATTTCAACAAAGTGTCAGCATAATAAGCCTCTGAATGTTTTTGTTTTATTTTTAATTATTTTATACTCACCATGAATTTAAATGATTTTCCCTTCCTCAAGATTGCTTAGGATCCAGCAACACTAGCGGAATTATAGTCATTTTGCCGGGTCCATACGCGGAATTGCTGCTGGGTAGCTTGCACCCTGCTCAGTAGCTTGCAGGCTTCCTTTCTGCTATCTCTCGCAGGGTATCTTGATGCGAACGTTGCATGGCGCGTGTCAAAGTGCCACTTTTCTTTCGACCGTTTCGTCGATGGTATTTAGTCATTGCAAATTAGACACACCGCAGAACCTGTTCTCTCCACAAAGGCAAATCCTTCGGTCCATTCGTCCTGAAGTGTACCATTCTAGTCATCTTTTTTTCTTTTCGCCATTTTATTCGTCGAAGGATTAGCTTTGAGCTAATGACTGAGCAGGGTCAATCAAAAGGGGGCGTTTACCTGTTTATACAGCAACAGCCATGTAGGCCAGTATCATCCAATCAAAATTACTCCTGGAGCCAAGTGCAGCCCTGAACAGGACATGAGCAGTGAAAAATTGATGGATGGATTAAACAAGTGAAAATATTTTGTTTTATCTGCAAGGCAGATCCAATCATCCAAAGAGCCACATATGGCTCGCGAGCCATAGGTTTCTGACCCCTGCTCGAATGTAATAAGCGCAACAAGAGCAACATGGACACTGGCTCCGACACACTCACTTTCCCTACTGTTAATTTTCTGTTTTGTAAATACGCTACTATAGTGCAAACCGTTTGATTCTTTTGAGTGGTAAAAAAAAGCATGATATAAATTGTATTAATTAAACCTCCGAAGACCCGAACTCTTGCAAGGCATGCATTTTTATTTTCTCTTTGATATTTAGGCTAATTGGGACCTGATGAGTGTAAAAAAACAAAGAATTATCTTTTTACATGATGTAGTTTCTGAGAAAAATGATGTCCACATATGAGGACATTCGTTTTAAATTTGAGTGAACACAATGTCACATTTGAGTAATGATGAGCAAAACTTTATTTGTTGCCTGACCACAGCAGCATTTTTTCCGAGTGCTAAAACAAAATTCAAAGCAACAACTTGTGCCCCTTTACGCAAGTCATACGAAGTGCTGCTAACAGTTGCAGGAGGACAGATAGAAAACAAGTAAACCTTCAAAAATATATTTCATTGCTACTGTTAAACTGTTCATTTCAATTTCTGAACATGGCGTGAAACTTGCACACCAAAAGTGCTCCAGCATTTTTTCCCCTTGGGAAAATGTTCATGCCTATGTATGAAAGGCAGCGTAACAGTTGCGATCTGCCTGTAAGCAGAGGAGCACCTTGCACGTAACACACTGCACTCGAGTTTTCCCTGAGCATCCTTTTGCTCTGCATCGTGATGCGTTCTTTGAGTGTACCACTTCTGGCAGATGTGCATTAGCCTTCCTGTGGAATGAGATGTGGGGCACTGCCTCCACTGGATGCTGTTTCCCTTGGACTGAAACTTCTGTCATCTTCCTGCTCTGAAAAGTCAAAGTTGTCATTGTCTCACTGGGCCAAGAAGGTCATGGCCAATTCCATGTGGAATTGAAGGAACTGCATGATGTTCTTCTTTGGTGTGCCATTCAGAGTGATGTCTTTGCGGTACAGTAGCCAGCTGTTGGCTGAAGCCAGATCGGTAATGTGCATCAGCATCCGCAGTGTCCATTTTTTTGTATGGACACTAATTCGATAATAGCTCATCATTCTATTGTTGGGGGAAGAGCGGCCTCCTCTTCCCCGCGTGTTCGTTGAATTTCGGACGAGGAGAATGTTGGTAATCCAAATAAAGGCTGGAGGCGATGAACAGTTACTTCGAAGGGTTTAATTTATTTTTCTGCAGTTTACGAATCGATTCGGGCTCCTGAGGGGTCCAGATTTGAACCAGGAAGCGTAAAAGAAACATTCATGTGATTATATAGAGACAATATGATAATAAGATAAGATAAGATATCCTTTATTTGTCCCACACTGGAGAAATTTACAGCCTTCAGCAGCAAGATTGTGGGTAGAAAGAAGAGAAAAGAAAACACAGTTCAATTAAGTGCAATATAAATACAAATATGGATAAGTTCAATTAAGTGCAATATAAATACAATAGTCACAGTACTATTCACATTCACATTTGTTGTCATATCATTTAAATAATTTTATGATTTATTTATTTATTCATTTTTTATTCAGCAGCCTGACAGCAGTCGGTAGGAACGAGCGGCGGTATCTCTCCGTCTTGCAACGCGGGTGTAACAGTCTCTGACTGAAGGAGCTACCGAGTGCTGTCAGGGCTGGCTGAAGGGGGTGGGAGGGACTGTCCAACATAGCTTTTAGCTTAGCTAGCATCCTGCTGTTGCCCACCTCCTCCAGAGTGTCGAGGGAGCAGCCCAGGACAGAACCTACATACGTTGTTTTAAGTGTGCAAACAGATGTTCAGGAAAGAGACTGGGATCAATAGTACTCATAGTAAAGCGCAGTCCCTCAATAGCTGCGACACAGAAACTAGAGATAACAGTTCCCTTTTTTGATGTTGACATGTCCTCTGGAGGGGTCCTAAAAGTGGTGGGGGTGAGGGAGTACGAAAGGTGATTGTAATCACAGTAGGCAGGAAATACCTTCAACAGCATTCTACATTGTTTCTTTCAAATCCAACCAACAGAGAGGAATCATATCTTAACACTATCCACAAGGTCAACTCCACCCATCTTGGAGTTGTATTCACGGATAACACATGGGCGAGAGATGGTCACATACCGTTTCAGTTTGTTGTCCCATTTCTGGCACGTGTCTTCTGGCTCTTGAGCATGTACAGTAGACATCATCAACACTGGTTTATTGTCAAACCACTTGGTGACACAAATGTTTCCATCCAGATTGGTAACTTGGTGCTGAGGTTCCTCTTCCATTTTTTTTCATGGTCTTGTCACTTGGCAATTTCTGCACTGCAGCAGCAACTCGATTCCTCATAACTGTACCAGTTACATACACCTGCTTCTTCATCATGTTTTCCACTGCCTGGATTGATGTGAAGAATTGATCACAATCCACATTTGTATTAGGATGCAGAGTCTGAGACAGACGATCGATCACCAAGCCTCCCTAACCCATATTCCCTGGTTCTTCAATTTGCTCATGGAGTCCATCTGGACCTTGATAAATCTCAAAGTCCAGTACTATACCATCTGATGTTGCGCAAACAAAGTTTTTGATGCCAACTGGGTTTGTTTGGGTTGTCTCCACCAATTAACTCCAGCATTTCCATTACTTGTTGCAGAGAATAACGCTCTAGGAAAAAAAAAACATTTTGTTTCAAACCAAAAATCTACGTAGATTTATTTATAACACATGCCATATTTGTTTGTACTGTATATAATGACGTTTTCTAACAAAATCATCCAAAAATACAAATTCTAAACCAACTCCCTCTGTCCACATTTGTGGACAAGTTCAACAAAACCAACAAAACTAAGTCCCTCTGTCCACATATGTGTACATCAAGTTTAGCAGCATGGTAAATCGTCAAATGTTCTTACTTTTGCAAAATTCAACTTCCACAACACACATAGAACACTTCTAAACATATCTGAGCAAGAATCAGCCATGAAATTTGTTTGAATTTTTTACCTGGTCGACTTTTGGTTTGGGAGGAGCCATCTGAATGTTTGGGTGGGTTGCCGGCCATCTCGAATTTTACATGTGCTTGTTACACTCGTCTTCCACCACTAGGGGGCAGTTTAACGTCCTCATCAGTGGACGCCAGGCCTTTGTAGTCCAAAATTTAACATTGTAGTCTTGACAACCAAAAATGTGATGTCCACACATGTGGATGCCAGGTAGTAGGAGGTTTTATTAGTAGTAGTAGTAGTAGTCTCATAGTAGTTGGAGTCGTAATTAGTAACACATACCTCCAAATACAGTGAGAAACTAACTTGGCAGGGAAAGTGAAGCTTGCAATTCTATCTATTCTACCTGTACTGTTAATGTTCTTATTACAATGACATTATGTAACACAATTTAAAAACGACATCACAGTTAGTAAATGTGCTGCCGCTTCCTGATGTATTATGATTATGTTATGTAATATTGAATACAAATAATGATGACTGCTCTGTACCATCACTCATGTTACATTTGTTAAAAGTTATTATTATTTAAGTCAAAATTTCAAGTATTCATTCTCACAATTTATCTTTGCAGGTTGACATGGCAGTAATTTCTCTGATGACTGAAGAGCAAATGGGCAAATATATCACTTCCTATGGTGATCGAATAGCTGTCCTTTGCTTTTGTCAACAAAAAATGTCCAGTGGTGATAATGAAATGCTCCTCCAAAGATTAAGAGACAAAATAAGATCAAGGAAAAAAGGTGTCCTGGGTGGAATTCCAAGTGTGCTCCAAAGCCATGATGAGGGAATGGCAAGACATAAGAATGTTTCTGCACAATAGACTCACACAAAGATTGAAATTAGTAGATGGCTCCGTTTTTATGGCAATGATTACCATCAAGTGAGGACTAGCAATGGTAGAGGAACAAGGCATGCCAACTTGGAAAAAACAGCAGCTGTCGCTCAGATTTTGGAGTTAGGAAAAGGGCTATTTTTCCCAGATGGAAGCTCAACCAAAGGCCCAGTTGGTGACTTTAATTTTGAGGTCTGTGATTTTAAAAGCAATTAGATTGCTTTAGATGAAACGGTTGGCAGACTCTGTGAAAAAACCAAATTGAAGCTGCTTAGATTTTACATTTACACAAAAGAAAATCCTCCAACATGTCAACTGGATGAATGCAGTGAAACTCCTTTATCTGTCACCAACATGGTGGGAGAAAGTTCGCAGTTGATTGAAGATGGATCTCACCTTGACGCAAATGATGGACACTCGTCTGACAGTGACATAGGAGAACAGGTTTGTGCCACTTGGTGCAATTGTTGTTATGTTGGATTGAAGCAAAACAGAAGCCATTTTGTGATTTTGCTATTTCAAAAAAAAACTAAAAACATGTTTGCTCAAAAATGCATCTGAGGGAAAATTCACAACAAATATTGTTACTGAAGTTTAATCCTAATATGCATTGTTTGCACAACATTTAATCAGAACAAAATGTCTACCAGTACATGACTTTCAATTGCTGCAGACAATTATTTTGAGAGTGTTCATTGTATTTGTTGCAGAGTCTGCATTTGCAAGCAAGGTTCAAAAAACAAAGAGGAATTATTGAGACTGGAACAGCAGAAAGGGCAGAAAAATCCCAACCATCTCATTCAACGCCATGTTGATTCACCTTTGAAAAAGGGTGGGAAAGTGTGAATGATAAGCACGTCTCAGTTATGAAGTTCTTCGTGTGTGAAGTTGGCTTGTTCTTCCAGCGATTGCATGGGTGTTCTGTAGGTACTCCACCTTCTTTCCAAATTCCCCCAAAAATTCTCAGGTCTGTTGAACTTTTTCATTCGTTAAAAAGAAAGAAAGAAAGAAAGAAAGAAAAAAGTTTCCCAAGGTGTGAATGTGCAAATGCTCTGAAATCAGCCTGGAAAACGTTCCTGGGTGTCTCAGCCCGACCTTCACCCAAAGGCACACGGGACAGGCTCCAGCTCACTCAAAACTTTGATGGGGATGAGTGTGAATGAAAGCTCTGGCAGTTCTGATCGTTTTTACAAAATCCGACCCCTTTTTGATATGCTGCGCAAGCAATGCCTCCTCATTCCATCCACAAACAAACACAGTGTGGATGAGGTCATGGTTTCCTATAAAGGCACAAGGGCTGGCACTCTTCGCCAATACATTGCTAATAAACCAGACAAGTGGGGTTTGAAAATATCCTGCCGTGCCAGTTCATCAGGCATCATGCATGACCTGTTGCTCTATCATGGGCCGTCCACGTTGTTCTTCAATGCTGATCTTAGTGAGACGGAGCAGGAGCTACCTCTGGGGAGCAAAGTGGTCATAACGTTGTGCAAAACGATTACACAGCCCCACATTTCAGTTGTGTTTTGTGACAACTACTTCACCAGTTTCAATCTAGTCCACAGTCTGCATACAAATATGGGCATCAAGTGCATCGGCACTGTCCGGTCCAACCGCATCGGTGGAGCTTATCTAATAGAAGACAAAGAGCTTATGAAGAGAGGCCGTGGAGCTCTTGATTACAGGTCTGCTGAAGGCATACTTGCAGTGAAATGGGTTGACAACAAATGTGTTACCCTTTTGAGCAATGCTTCTGGTATCTTGCCTCTCACAAGTGTACAACAGTGGAGCAAAGATGAGAAAGCAAACGTTGCTGTCCAATGCCCGTCAGTTATTTCTGCCTGCAATCAGCATATGGGTGGTATTGAGCTCTCTGATATGCTGGTCCACCTTGAAGGCGGAATTTCCACCACACTATTTGACCAATAATTAAATACCTTGGCAGACTTCCGGGGTGCTCGTTGATGGGCTCAGGAATGATCAGAAGCACACGTCTTTTGAATCAGTAACACAGAAAAGTATTTAATCCCTAACAAATAGTCTAATACAGCATAGATCAAGCCAATTATTCTAAACAGAGCTCTGGGTCATCAACTTCTCCTAACCGTGAAGGTAGTGAGGCAGAGTGACCAAGACGCCTTTCCCTTGATCCACCTTTCATACAATTCCCCAAAAAGGGTGTGTCTCTCTTTGTGTGTGTGTGTTCAGGCATAGACAAGTGGTCTACGAGGACAGTCGAAGTGTTCTCAACGGCATCTGTCAGATTAGGTGTGAATTGTCCTATGGTGAATCTTCCTTTGATGTGGATATGATCTTTCACATTTGGCCATCTTTTGTTGGAAGTCCTGCTGTGGGGGCCTTTTTCAGGGCCGATTGTGATCTCCAGTCCAGGGGTTCGGCCGGCGTTCCCCCTTGCTCGTGGCACCATGGCACCCCCTCTTCCTCAATCACACCCAAATGCAAACAGTCTCTCATTTACACTCAGAAAAACATCATTATTTGCAGTCACTCATTCCAAAACTTCACCCGAATCATCTATAACCATGAAAGGCCGCACTGAAACAAAAGCAAGTATTTCGTCACTGTATGAAAAACCGCAATACAGCAATATGAAAGCCTATACTGTGAATGAAAATCCCTTCAACCTATACAAGACCCCAGCCAAATCACGCCGTTGGTACTTAACCCTTTTTGGCTACACACTTGACCTCTCCATCTCTAATTCCTGGCTGATGTACAAGAGAGATTGCGGCCTACTGAAGGAAAAAACAATGTCTCTCAAAAGGTTTCGCCTGGCTGTGGCCCACAGTCTGAAGCAAGTGAACAAGCAAGCAGCCAGAGTTGGCCGACCTTCATCTTCCTGCCCACCACACAAGTCTTGCACTAAACAGCGCCTCCTTGCAAGACCCCCACGACCACAATCGGACGTGCGATTTGACAACTATGGACATTTGCCACATCATGCTGACAACAGGGGGCGGTGTAGCCTCTGCCCAAAGGGCGTGTTACATGGAAATGCAGGAAGCACAAGCAATCAGGCATAGGACCCCATAGAGATTTTGTATATGCATTTCACTGAGAGAATTGTTTGAATTTTTGGATTTGTTCAATGCAAGAGCTAAGAGTTAAGTTACTGGAAAATTGCAGACAGTACAGCTGAGAAATTGAAATCATCCAAGTAGTTTTTTTGTCAACAGAGAGAGGGAGAATGCAAAATAGCCCCATATGGGTTTGACAATACACATTGTTCAAAGTGTTGGATTTTTGTGCAAAAAATTAGCAAAGCTTCTTTACTGAAATAAAATGAGTTTGACATTAATTATTCCTTTATTTTTCCATTTCCCTCTTTACTTTTTGTCTTTGAAGGTTATAAACAAGGATTTAATTGCTATAACCCATTATTAAATGTGTTACTATCAACATTCATCTCAACCATTTGGTAGAGGCTCATATTATAAAAACTAGCAGGTGCACAAATGTAATTTTTATTTATTTTTGTTATTGGTGGCCCAATAACTAAGAAAATATGAAACATTAATTTTTTGAATGTTTTTTTTCTTGAAGTGACTATTAAAGGGATTTATTAAGAAAACACACGCAATGCAAATACATCCGGATCACAAGGCACGGTCAAACGAAAGACACACAGGCTTTTGCACAGTTAAACCTATTCATTGTTAATTGGGGAAAAGAAGTCCCTTGTAGCATAAAGTTCAGGTAAAGTATACATCACGTTGAACCAACCGCTGGAGACATTCATGTTCTTTGAGGGCCTGATGATATGGCTGTTCCAAACTAGGGCCGTGTCATCCAACTCATCCTGTTGAAAATAATATCCAGACAGATTTAGGAAGAGCTGCACAGTCATATCAGCTTTTATGAGCATAAAATTATAGCATGAAGCTGCTTTTCTCTCCCTACTCCCTACTTTGTCTAATTTGTCTCACTCCTCCCCTCTCATGTTTACCACACCTCACCACTCCACACTTTTCCTTCATCTTTGTTTACCTTGGTCATTTCATCTTCACCCTGTGACCCCCCCCCCCACACACACAGACACACCACTATCTTCTTTCCACTATCCAATTTTTTTCCTTTCATTTGTGTCCCAGTCCACTTTCCCATCAACACACTCTCACATACAAAAATACACATTTAATAAATGAGGCTATCAGAATGTATGAACTCACCTGAATAAGTCCCATGCAACAAAATTGTAGGATGCTTTTGTCCAGATATCCACCATCAAAGAACCCATTGTCTCTGAGGTCTGTGAAGAGGGATAACCAGAACTCCATGCACTGGCTGCAAAGAAACCCCCACCAATATTCAATTCTTTGATTGGCGGTGCTGGCTCCATCCAAGTAACTGTCAAGGGTGCTGCATGACCATTTTCAGTCCCAAGATCAACTCGAACGATTCGAGGACAACCCCCCAAATGGTGCACAACTTCTATGTAGTAACCTCCAATCAACTTCGGGTCACCACTTGTTGTGTCGGCATTGAGCCACATTATTTTCCTTGAAAAACCATCAATAGCCCCATTGATACAAATTCCAAATGGTTTCAGTTTGTCATCGGAGTCCATGTGCCATATAAAATTTGGCCCTTTAGACAAGTAGTTTCGTCGTCTCAGACGTCTTGCTTGCCTTAACGACAATCCTCTCGGATCCAACTCTTTCAGGACCAGGCGAACATCCTCTTTTCTGACAAGGAGTCTATATTCTCTACACTTACTGTAAATCCTGCTGAATTCTAGACACATAATATAGTTCTTCCCATCCTATTGTATGGTGCAGAATCCTGGCCTTTAAACAAGACCCTGGCCAAGAGGATCGATGGCTTTGACAGCAGGTCACTCAGAACCATCATGAACATCAGCTGGCACCTCCATGTTACCAATTCAGACCTCCGAAAACGTACTCTTCAGCCCCCCGCATCTCGATGGGCCGCTCAGAGGCGCATCCGTTGGCTTGAACATCTCTTCTGATTACCCCTGGAACACCCCACTCGCGCCATCTTTTCATTCAGTCCAGCTACAGTCGGCCGGAAAAGGCCATGTGGCAGACCCCACACCAGATGGCTTGATGTCATTAGGGAGGATCTCAAGCACCAGGGGCTTACCCTGGAGGATGCAGCGGACCTGGCTCATAACCGTGGTCATGGGTGGGCCCTGGTGAAGCTGATCGGATCTACGCACTGTGACGACCCAGCCGAATGAGACTGGGCCCTCGCATCACAAGAGCATTTATTATTATTACTGTACATCCACCTGTGACCGTGTAGCTGTCCGGAATGCTGCAATTGGTTGCGAATAAAGTCAACCGGGACCCCCAAGTCATTGAACGTTTTCCGACGTAATAGTCCTCTTTTGTTCAGCACTCGCTTCAAATGTCTTTCGCTTATTTGAAAAATCGTATTTAAGATCAAGAAGAGATTTAATAAACAGTATCAGGATTTCCTACTTAAAATCCGGATTTATCTCAACGGGATATTCCCACGCACCAAGTCCACTCTTTATGATATGCGGCGATGGTGAGTTGTATTTTTCATGCGTTTGTATTTGCGGTGTATTTTATCTTGAAGGCACGTTTAAACGTTACCATAGTGACCAGAGAGTGTTGCAGCCATGTCATGATTGGTGTTTATCATTATGTTGAGAAAATACTAGTTTTCATGCAGGTCACATCACATTATTTTGTTATGTTTATCCGGCCTTAAAGGCCCGTCCCTAAAAATATTGTCTTATAATAAACCAGTCCGTAGGGAAAAAAGGTTGGGGATCGCTGGTATAAGTCATCGGGTCAGGCAGGGATGAAAATGTGCTTCCTGTCAAATATAGGAAAAGACGGTGTGTTGTCTCATCAAAAAGCCCACAACTTTTGACGAGACTAACTCCTGGCATACTTTTGGATAAAGAATAAAAATAAAGAAAGAAAGAAATCACCACCAACTGCCAGGCTTACACAAAACATGTCCTTGTCTGAGTATGTCCACTTTGACAACAGAAGATAGTCATGACACAAACAAACAACGCAACTATAAGCCAAGTATTCTGATTACATCGGGTCAGACTAAAAGTTCGGCAATATAAATTGAATTGAATAACTGGGATAATATTCACTTACCATCTTGGAAATAAGTTTTCCACATAGCCACTGCAATGTGTGTGTGCGGATACAATGCAATAAAAACAGTCAGTCACACGAAATTATGCGTACCGTAAAATGACATGCCCAAAAATTCTGCTAATTTTCCCTACCCTGTATAATGCAGGACATCAGAGAGCTTTCTCTGAGCACAAACTATGTTCTTGTGACAACTCTCAAATCTTGAAGCGACTTATCGCACCATTATGATTCACAAAAAAAAATATATATATA
>NW_017806011.1:115176-117785 GCF_001891065.2 Hippocampus comes
TATATACACACACCCCAAAAAAAAGAAGTTAATTTCGAACCCTATACATGCAACTTCACACCAAGAGGTCAGATTTGAACATCAAACATTTTGTCATGTTTTATGAATAAAGATCATTTTTAAATCAACTCATGGCATTGCATGATAGCTGTGACTGAATGACTCTGACTTGATTTACTTTTTTTTTTTTTTTTTTAAACAAGGAAACCGTGGTGCTCACTGAGGTGCGGTTTTTGGAGAGTAAACAAGTAGGCAGGGCATCGAGCATTCCAACATTTTCAAACATGAATGTTTCCCCTCTGGTCTCAGACGGCAGAGAAACATGCTCAGAGACCAGACAGAGGGATGCTTTGTCCCCTTCTTCCCACCTCAAACTTACACACCATTCCTCACTCGAGTCCCTCAAATGCTTCATCCTACTTTTCTTTACCTCACTCGTCGTTCTTTCGACCTTCGTCTTCAATCCCCTCACAAAAATAACTTGAACCAAAGAGATGGTGTCTCTTCAATGCCGTGTGATCCTGGTCATCCTCGCTCAACAGGTAAGGCCTGCATTCACTTTTATTCTTAAAAGAAAATGTATTTGCCATATAAATCAAATAATGACAACAGAAATATCCATGGTGGTTGAGTATTTATGTTATTTTGGGGGGGGGTTCACAAAATTGAGCATCAATTTCTGCTCTTTTTCTTTTTTTTTAAGTATTCTTATTTTTATGACAATACAGTTGTGCCTTGCTATATCACAGTTCTCTTATTACAGGTTCAGTGCATTATGGATTCATTTTGTTATACAGTACAGTACAGTATGGTTTCTCCACTGCATGGCTCAGGTGGAGTGAACATGGTTAGTTTATTAAATACAATGTGATTCGAAAGACATTTTTGGAGTTTATTTGTTTATTACAGCCGAAGCTGTTGTGAAAGCGCTATATAAATCAGGATGTATTGTATTGTATCAGTCCAATGTAAAAATAAATTTCAGACAAAGGTAAACCAAGTAAAAATAAAATGCAATATATAGGGGAAAAAAAACAACCTCAAAGGTACCCGGCCCTGCATGAGAAAGTAATCGTTTCCCTTGTTAAATTTTGAATTAACTTTTTTTTTTCATACTTGGCAGCCGTTTTCAAGAGCCCTGATGTTTTTTATTGTCATGTGGTGTTTGTCGTCCTTTGCGTGGATCCGTTTACATTCCCTATAAACTGTAATAAATTGTCTTTTGTTTCCCATTTAGTGTCTCAGCAGGGATCTGGTCAATGGGCAGCATCCGGTTCAACGTCGTGGAAATGCGCACAATCTAGCGAAGAGGAAGCAGTTCTGTCACTGGCCGTGTAGGTGTGGGCAAATACCGCAATGTCCACCGGGAGTGAGTTCAGTGCTGGATGGTTGTGGCTGCTGCAAGAGTTGCGCGAAGCAAATTGGAGATCCATGCAACGAGCGGGACATCTGTGATATGCACAAGGGAATGTACTGTGACTTCTCAGCCGACCAACCCAGATTTCAAATTGGAGTATGTGCTTGTGAGTAAAAGTTTCCTGAATAATACACTGTATATTGTACACCTAAAGAATCAGATGTAGTTTTAGGAATAAAGGTAGATCGTTGGTGTGACAGAGGAGGAAACATAAAGCTTAGATGGAGAAGGATAATGGCGACCCCTAACAGAATAAACCCACAGGTGAAAAAGAATACACTAGACATTACTTTTGGAAGTCAGCTATTTCCAAACTGTATTCCCATCGATGCTTTTGTCAGCTGGGAAGTCTCTGAACAGTGGAAAAATCACACCGCGCTCTTACGATAAACAACAATGTGAGCAGCATTTAGGGCCCTCACAGTCAGGCCAGTTTGTTTTTTTTTTTTTTTTTTTGCTGTGCCAGGAGTGATGTGTGCTTAAATTTCCATGAATGTGTCGGCACTCATCTGCGGTCTCCACTCAAGGTTTATTCTATTTCCCTGAAATAGGACTGAGAGTTTTTTCTTGCCCAGTCTGGGGTTTGAATCAAGGGATGTGAGTAAGCACATACCGGTAGTCAAACGGGAGACTCTGAGGCGTTCTGACACTTTTTTTGTGAATAAGGGACATACAAATTCAGTACCTTGACACAACTTACATTCGCTGTCGGTTTCAACTACAGTGATCCCTCGCTTATTGCGGTTAATGGGGACCAGAAGCCCCCGCGAAAGAGGAAAATCCGCGAAGTAGGTACCTCCCACCCATGGATATACAGGTAGATGTACATGTGTATGAGTATATATAATATTTATAAGGCCAAATTTAATTGTATACATGCATGTAGCAGTAAATGTTTGTCGTAATTAACATTACTAAATGCTATATACCTATATATATATATACATATATATATATATATATACTTATTGCGGTTAATGGGGACCAGAAGCCCCCGCGAAAGAGGAAAATCCGCGAAGTAGGTACCTCCCACCCATGGATATACAGGTAGATGTACATGTGTATGAGTATATATAATATTTATAAGGCCAAATTTAATTGTATACATGCATGTAGCAGTAAATGTTTGTCGTAATTAACATTACTAAATGCTATATACCTATATATATATATACATATATATATATATATA
>NW_017806011.1:120825-128844 GCF_001891065.2 Hippocampus comes
CCCTTGCCTCGCATTCTCATGGCCTCGCCATATCTTGGAGATTTCGAAATTTCGGCCCGAACGGAAGCCACAAAGGGTACACGTGTGCACACAAAAGGAAGATTAATCATTGAATGTCGAGTATTTGAATAGCGTTTTGTGTAAACTAATTCATGCTTGATCGGCCAAGTGCGTGCGCGCGCTCGCGCTCGCGCGCGCACACACACACACACACACACACACATTTATTTATTTATTTTTTCCGGAATTTTCAGAAAAGTCCACTTTCATCTCTGCTCTTGGCTCCCATGGTTGCTCCTATAGCCAAGCATCTCGAGGATCACTGATGCTGAACCGTATATCAGCTCATTGGTTTCCGTGATCGTTATGGTTGGGATCGCCCTCAGTGCTGCATTTACACTTCCCATGAGACCTTGTTTGGCCGGGCGACGTCTGAGCCGGCATGTCATTCATTTTATTGTCTCTCATCATTGTATGAGGTAGGCATAGCGTGAAGGATCTTGCCCAAGGACCCACACTGGATGGTGTTATGTGCTCATTTTTGCCCCAGGCGGGATTCGAACCACCGTCTCCCGTACGCCAAACCGATGCCTTACCAACTGAGCTATCCAGCCGCTGTGCCGGAGATGGAATTGAACCCGGTACCTCTGCACTGTGAAGTCGACGTGCTAACCACTGGACTACCGGGCCAGTATATACCTGTATATGTGTGTGTGTAAAAGGTTGGGTTAGTGTATAAATAACAAAATACAGTAAACATAAACATGAAATATACATGTAGTACTGTATATGTTTCTCTATGTGACTGGCTGTTGTTTTACTGACTTTCGCTGCCTCTCGCAGTCCTTTTATGGCATTTTGCTTTTTTTGGGGGGTTGGGGGGGGTGAATATTTTTGAAAAATCTGCAATGCAGTGAATCCGCATTAAGTGAATCACGAGGGATCACTGTATTCCATTTTGGCTGGTAACAGAAACAAACCCATCCGAATTCAGTTATTGTTCAAAAGCAACTTTGTTTTCTTGTCAACTAGTATGTCACAATGATGGCAACGTTTGATGAAACGCTTAAGGCAAATTTCATCCATCCATCTTCTGATCCGCTTTATCCTCACAAGGGTCGCGGGGCGCGCTGGAGCCTATCCCAGCTGCCTTCGGGAAGTAGGCGGGGGACACCCTGAACTGGGTGCCAGCCAGTCGCAAGGCACACAGAGATGAACAACCATCCGCGCTCACACTCACACCAAGGGACAATTTGGAATGTGGGAGGAAACCGGAAAACCCACGCAGGCACGCGGAGAATATGCAAACTTCACACAGGAAGGCTGGAGCTGGATTCAAACCCTGCACCTCTGCACTGTGATGCCGACGTGCTAATCAGTCAATCATCATGCCCCCTTTCAATATCTCTAGATAAATCAGCCCGTTGAAGTACATCAGATCAAATATGTTGGGGAAAGTTTGATAGAATAGGTATAATTTAGAACAGGGGTATCAAACTCATTTTTGTCGCGGGTCACTTTGGAATTATGTCTTACCACGGAGGACCGTTACGACAGTGACTGAGTTTAAACACCTCACCGTATTATTGCTTGTACACAACACATTGATGGATTACTACTTTTGAAATCACTCAAGTCAACTATTTGTTTGTTGTTTGCTCAATTATTGTTTCAGTGCCCGTCAACAGGGGAATAAAATTATTACAAATTTTCAACGTGATTCATTACACATGACAATTTGACACGTCGGTACAGATTTTAGCAACGATCATGGAAGTTGACCCACATGATCTGACCCCCGGGCCTTGGGTTTGACACCTGTGACTTCCACTAATTTTGAAAGCAAATCAAAAAGGTGGACTTCATGTTAGGTTAAGGCAGTGGTTCTTAACCTTGTTAGAGGTTCCAAACCCAACCAGTTCATATGCACATTCACCGAACCCTTCGTGAAAAATAAAAATATGATTCAATGTTCCTTCAGTTTTGCTGGGGTGAGACTAGAGTTGCTCAACTTGGCTTGACAAATCAAGCAGGTAGGACGCTGAGTCCCATCAGGTTCCGTAGTGCAGGTGAATCCATGTTGTTCATATTCGTCCGCCCACTTTCTTTTTTTTGCCCACATAGCATGTATTAAAACTTTTTTTTTTTTAATCTCACGACGTACTATCACGACAGTCACACGTTGACTATGGAGCACTGATTGTGCCTGTGGGCCTGTTACATATGGCTCGAAATTGTTGTAATGAAAGGTGAAACTTAGAACCAGGTCCAGTTTTTTTTGTTTTTCTTTTTAACAATCGCACAATAACCCTTTGACCCCCCCCCCACACACACACACTCACACTCACACACATTTATTGTAGCCAGGCCTGATCGGCAGGCAAAATTTCAAATGTTTTCACACACATTAGGAACATCAAAATCAGTATGTCAAACAGCACATCGCTACAGCAATAGCGTTCAACTAAATAAAAAGCTTTGCTTTTACTTTTTACCTTTATGCATGCCTTCAATTTTTCTCAGTGAAACATATTAAAACTTACAAACTTCATGTTTTAACATCATGTTGGACTCAAAACTCTTCTGAGCAGATATGAGGTAAATCAACTGGGGAAAAAAATATCAAAGACTAAAGCTTCCATTTCATATAGACCAGGTGCCGACAAAACCTCTTACACCGGAAGAGCTAGAACAGGGGTGGCCAACCCGCTGCTCACAAGCCGCAAGCGGCTCTTTGCCTGGTTCAATGCGGTTCCCGGGCTTTCACATGACAAGCGTCAAAAACGCCTCGGCAGTGGCGCTGCCATTCAAACTATGGTGCAAAGGACAGCAGAACTTATGATGTCAGCCTATCATCAATCCGTACTTGATTGACATACAGGGCAACCAATCAGATGACAACAGAATCACCGATCATGTGTAAACAACGGCGCTAAGCTAGCCAGCGAATTACCAATGATTTTAACCCTTGGGGCAGGTTGGGTCCCAAACGTGCACATTTTGCTTTTTTTATGTTTTTGATTCTCAATATATCGGTCAGTTTAAAGGCTAATCTTATGAAACTTGGCCAGGATTTCATTTTTGGGGATTCTTTTTAAAATTCCATTATAACTTCTAGTGCAAGGTGTATAGAATAGGAGATTTGCATGTATGCCTAAACCTGTTAGGTTAGGTACCGATTTGGGGCCATTGACTCCCATTATAGCCACATATTTTTGATGGACTGTAATCCTGACATTTTAAAATGCTTTTTCCATAAACAACTTTTAAAACTAAGCTTTTTCCATCAAAATTCTGGGAAAAAATATATTTTAGGTCGAATGACCCTCCCCCTAAATTATCACGGCCAGCTGATCCACATCATATATGTTTTCAATGGAGGACTGCTTCTCCTACCTTGTAAAATGCATGGCAATAAAAAAGATGAACACTATAAAAATGGTTGCGGTGTATTGGGATTGATATGAAAGAGTGGTGTGAACGTGGTTGAGTGTGTGTGTGTGTGTGTGTGTGTGTGTGTGTGTGTGTGTGTGTGTGGTGAGAAATTCGAATGATCACAGGCTCAATGTTTGCGTCTTTTCTTGATCAACAAAACACAAACTCACTCTCCTATTGGACACACGGTATTGCATGTTTACAGAGGTGATGTTTGAAGTCTGTGAGAATAGTTTCTGGCTTGTCTGGCTGGTCATTTCTCCAGCAGACAGCCATTAAGAGAACATTCAAATTAGAGGAGGCTGTTGCTGCAGTCTTGCAGTCTTCTGAGGAGGGTGAAGAGACCATTTCTGAGGATGGTAGCAGCAGTGAAAGTGATTCTGAGAGCCTGGAAGGATCAGGAGAGGAGTACCTGGCAGGCAACTCAGAGGAGGAGCAGCAGGAGGAAAAGGAAGAGAGAATGGAAGAGGACACCTGTCCATGGATTTCAAGAAATGGGAAAATCCGGTGGTCCCGAACTCATGAGAAAGTCCTGCCATTCTTTCCCCCGCCTATCCCAACTCCAGGGCCAACTTATTTTGCACTGGCGAGGATAACTAGTCCTGAAAGTGCATTTGACCTCTTTTTTTATGAGGAAATCCTGCAGCGTATCCTGCATTTCACAAATCTGCACAGCAAGAGGTCAGTCAATGACTGGAAGGATTTGAGTGCGCAGGAGCTGCGGGCCTACCTGGGGCTGCTGATCTTGGCAGGAATGTTCAAGTCGCAGCACGAGTCTGTCAAGAGCCTGTGGGACAAAGAGACTGGCCGTGCAATTTTTTTGTGCGACTATGTCTCAGGAGAGGTTTTTGCAGGTCGATCTGGCCCTGCGATTCGATGACAGGCTTTCCCGACCAGACCGCTTTAGGAGGGGCAAGCTGGCCCCAATCAAATACCTCTGGAACTTCAGGGCCACACTGTCACTACAGACAATTTTCTTACATCTTTTCCTTTTGCGGAGGAATTACTGAAAAGGAGAATAACCCTGGTGGGGACAGTCAAGGCAAATAAACCTGAGCTCCCCCCACAGCTGCTCACATCCGTTACAGAGAGGTGCTTTCCTCTCTGTTTGCGTTCTCTGACAAGAAGGCTGCAGTCTCATCCGTCCTAAAGAAGGGAAAAAATGATCTCATCATGAGCTCATGACATTGGGAGCCTGAGGTCCAGGAAGGTGGCAAAAAAAAACCCCACAGATCATCCAGGACTACAACAGATGTAAAGGGGCTGTACACCACCTAGACCAAGTAAGCACAATTATTCATAAATTGTTTATTGAATAATTATTTATTATAATCATACATTTACTTTTACTGATTATATATGATAGTCTGATATAGTCAAAGACTATTTACTTAATTATATTCTGTATTTTTGTATTCATCAAAATAAGAAGGATGTGTAAAAATGTCTTCACGTCATCTGATCACTTCTTTTGCAAGTTTGTGCCACCTACTCCTGACGTCGTTGGACACGGAGGTGGCCAATGTGCCTGTTCTATCACATGATAGACGTATCATGTTACAACGCCTTGTCCTGTTCACTTCAGTGGACCCCAGCTGAAGCAGCAACAAGTCCTTCAGGTGGCGCCTTTTCTTGGAGCAGGTTGGCAGGGCTCACATTGCCCCTGCCATGGGATATAGCAGCCGTTTGCCAAGAGGAGCACACACAGCTGGCCTGGTCCTACAAGTCCAACGCCAGGCCCGTGGTCAGGAGGAGGAGGTGGCACAGCCAGGGCCCTCCAGAAAGTGGAGGCAATGTGCCTTTTGTCCACAGTGGAGGAGCGTGTGGAGGCAGTGCACCAAGTGTGGCGCGAATGTATTTAAAGTGCATCTGTCTGTGATCAGTGATTCATGCCTGGGATCATAAACTAAACTGAATATGGCCTTTTTGTCAAACACATAAAAAAAGGAAAAAATGTTCTTCTGTTATATCCATACTTATTTGTTGAATAAACACTTATTGTTCTAAAGATCAAAATCTGTGTTATCAATTATTGACCTAATCAGTGCTTTGATGACCTCATCAATATTGCATATTTTATGTTTTTCTCATTTGTGAAATCAGGGGTTGTTATGACAAAAAGGCCATCAGACATAAAAAATATATATGAAATAATGAAAAATTTCATGGTTAGGTCTGAAGTTGTTGAAAAGATTTGATGCAGTGAACGTGAAAAAAAATATTTAAATGTTGCATTTTTATGACATTTATGAGGGGGCCCGTTTTGGGCTTTAACCTAACAGGTGTTAAGTTCTTTGGATAAACTTGTTCTAAAAATAAAAATGCATCAAAATAAATTTAGTTCTCAAATATTGATACCATTAAGACTGTAATAACTTCATCTCAAATATTCCACTTTGACCCTTATTTTAGAAAATATGGCATATTTTGTGTTTTTCTCATTTTAAAAAAATCAGGGGTTCTTCTGACAAAAAAGGCATAAAAGAAAAATATAAAGAAATAATGAAAAGCTTTTGGTCTATGGTTACGTCTGAAGTTGTTGAAAAGAATTGATGCAGTGAAAGTGAAAAAATATATATTTATATGTTACATTTTCATGAGGGGGCCCGTTTTGGGCCTTAACCTAACAGGTCTAAGTTCATTTCCCAAGGGTGAAGGCAGGGGAGACCAATACCTCGATCACGATCGACCAGGAGCCAGCGCACTGGTCGCAAGTTGACCGCGAGGGGTGGGAGGAGGAAATGGGATGGGGGGAAGATTTGTGTGTCAGTGTGTTTCGGTTTCGTTCCTTGTGAGGGGCCGTTCCGGCTATTGCTGTCATGGCGTGCGTGCGTGTACTTTGTTAGGCGCCCGCGTGCGTGTGTGTGTATATGCTTGCACGCGCGCCATCGGCTCGATCGCGGGTGGTTGGTCGCTTCAAAAGTCGCTCTTCGGTCAAAAATGTTTGACCTGTGCGGCAAGCTGACCCAAGTAGTAAGTAACTGCTGCAGCTCGCATGCAGACAGTGGCAACAACGGACTGCAAGCCAGATTCGAAGAGCATTGTTCAAGAGACGGAATGCCAGAAGTCCCTGCACGAAAACGCTAAGCAACATGCATACTAAGAGAAAAACGTTATTATATTTTTGTTTGTGGACTTGGTTGAACTGAGAGTTTGTGCATGTGAGACAGTGCACACAATAGCCATTGTTGAAAATGACTGGCCTGTGGTCTTCGTACTGTAGCAGTCAATTTCTGTCATTATTCAGATTCAGAAAACTTTATTTATCCCGGTGGGGCAATTAGAGTTGTACAAGAGTGGCTCATTATAGAGACAGAGCAAAGGAAAAACATAGGATGAGAGTAGCTTAGCACTTGAGGTCTTGACGTAGTGGCTCCAGCAACGAAATAGTATTGCACATCGAGCAGTATTGCACAGTAAGGACAAAGTAGAGACAGTATTGGACATGAAAACAGTATTGCACATCTTTTTTCATTATTCATCATATTATCATGTTGGTGTGTGACATTTACAATAAATCTGGCTGAGCAGAGGTGTGTCTGTGTAGGTGTGTATGTATGTGTGTGTGTGTGTGTGTGAGGAAGGATGCAGTGATGTTTATGTGCGCCCATGTGTATGATGTAGCTCTTTGCAGTAACACAGTAAAAAAAAAAGGCTCTTCGTCACTGACTGGTTGGCCACCCCTGAGCTAGAAAATAAGACAAACATGTACGCCATGAGTCGTGCTTATCGACACACATGTAAAGATTAATTGGGCATATATTCTTATCACAAACATAAATCGATAGAGAAATCAAAATATTCACCTTGTTGCCACTTTCAACCGGCAGTGATAATTTTACAGTTTACCCCCAGCGAGTCCCAGGGACTCGCTGATCAGAAATGTCTGAGTCCCATTATGCATTGAGTGAGTCCCAAATTTCGAATTCTGAAATGGTCTACTTCTTCAATTGCATATGATAATAACACAAACAACAACATATACATGCAATTATAAACAAATGCTGCAAAAATTTAAATAATTCAGTAGCAGGCCTGAGGATTTCGGAAATTCACCGTTTTTCGGTTCCGTCGGATTACCCAATGGGAAACCACAATAACTAATGTTGGGTTCCATAAATGTTCATCATGGGAACCCATTTTTCTATTTTGACTGATATTCATAATCGAGAATTCTGAAACTCAAAAGTATAATGTTTCAAGGGTAAATGTTTGAAAACAATGCATTAACAATGAACATTACATCAGCAGCTGTGTACTCCAGGTTTATTCAACAAAATAAATGGATCAAAGTATGTTGTACTCATATGGCATCATGAATACAGCATACCACAAAATCTGAGTATTTTTTCCAATCTCACACTTCAAAGTTTAATTTACTGGTAATCATTAATACAGGTAAATATTGATATGGCTTGGCATCCTCTATCCAAGACGATGTATGTGTAATCTACTATCAATTTGATGAAAGAATCTAACACACGTCATCATTAGTTCTACCATCAGTTAACATTAGCATTACTACCCCTTGTGACGAATGTTTTATTCATAAAGTTACCATGCTACAACCAGTAAATTATAGAA
>NW_017806011.1:130735-130898 GCF_001891065.2 Hippocampus comes
ATAGAATAACCAATGCTGTTTTATAATATTTTTCATAGCGATTAGCCTATAGATCTAATGACCAACTTGCCTCATAATCGTGCCTCGCGTAGTATCTCGCTCTCGTGTTCTGTGCATACGTCACAGGTGAGTTTAGTGATACGCCCTTCGGACGATTCATACG
>NW_017806011.1:130978-135969 GCF_001891065.2 Hippocampus comes
ACCGCCATCTCAAACTTTCATCCGCGCGATTCCTCAGTTTGCGGACTAAAATAGCAACCCGCATGCGCACATAACGTTATCTGTTCCGCCCCCCCCAACACTGAAAACAAAACAAAACGAAAGTAAATTAGAAGAAACACACGTACACACCACACCACAAGCACACATAGGGGCACAGCGAAATCGTGTTGATCACACAGGAGAGATTTGATCGCGTACAGTCAACTCGTGTGCGGTGACTTTTATGGTTAAACGATTTTTCGGTACCGTCAAAATGACGCCACGGAAACGACACGCTAGCGGTAACGATCGTTACCATGAAATCCTCAGGCCTGCCATAGTTTTTTTTTCTTTTGTTTTGTTTTGTTTTGACTGAGAAATTTCCTTGCGTCCCAAAAACGCACATTATTTGGAACTGTGCGTCCCGCAGGAAAATTATGCGTCTAGGACGCGGGGCGCAGAGGTAACGAGATGGCTGAACCAGGCTAAGTATCTTTAAACGGTTTATTTTGTCGTCTGCAAATCCGTTTAACCTCTTCCAAGTCGTCTCGATATACACTATCAATTTCCTGTCTTATCAGCCATTTTCCTCTTCCGTATTCCTTCAAAATAAGACTTCCGCCTAGCAGGACGTCAACAAGAAAGGTCTGATATTGCAGACGATTTGGAAAATACTGTAAAGCCATATTCCTTTTGTTGCGCTGTCATCTGTCAAATGAGCAGCATCCATTTTGTTTCATCGACTCGAAATTTAATAATAAGGCATGAAAATGATTTTGAGTAGTGCATGCATGTCATTTTTTTTTTTTTTATGTTGGATAAAAATGCACGGAATTAGGGCAAGTCAAACTTACTGTAAATCCAACCAAAATGTCAGGAAATGGCGGTAAAATTAACATTGTGGTCTATGGACTTCTCTTTGGTTCAAGTCAAATAAAAGGTACAAAATAATGTTTTCGCAAAACTAAAGTGGGTATTTCTGAAATAAGAAATTGAGGACTAAGAAATGTCCAAATATTATGCAAAAATTGAGACTATTTTATGGACACGATCACAATTTCATTTTTCAGAGATGAAAGGGGATATTAGTTCTGCGATTTCAACATGTTTGGATTTTTTTGCATTTTTCTTTGAAGAGCCACTGCAGTCAGACTCAGGTTGTTTCCTTTTCCTCTCCTGTGAATGCTTCATTATAGTCTTCTTCATCTTCTTAGCTAATTGATGAACAGTCACTTTAGAGGGGGGATTCCGCTGTGTTGTATCAGTCGCTTTCAATTCTTCAGCTTTCCTATTTCCTTCTTTTTCAGCCTGCAGTCTCCTCTTGTATCTGCCATAAGCTGTCTACATATGATATACCATACTCTTGTCCACTGGATCATGATGTCTATCATCTCGGTGGAAATCCCCCAAGGCTGTTGTATTTCTTGCCTTCAGGTCATATTTGACGGTTTGTATGGCTGAATATGTCCTGATGGCTAGCCTATTTGACTTGAGGTCGATAATATCATTCATGACACTGAATGACTGCTCTATTTGTGGCCCTGAAAAGATTCTGACACAGGCCTTCAACTTTACCCAGGGATGGATAGCTTGGCATTACCTCAGCCCACCAGTGGTCCAGACGTTTGACCTTTGACTCTCCATCTACTACTATGGCACAAACTGGTAGGGTAGGGTCAACTTGGATTCTTAAAATTTCTCTGAGAAGTCTGTGTCACTGCTGGAGCTCATAACAGGGGGGAAATACTTCACAAGCTTCTTGAGATGACTGTGTCAATGAGTGCCCTTGTGCTTGAGGATCAATTGCTGACAAACACTTCAAAAGTTGATTGCTGAGAGGATGTTTTCCCTGGAGATACTTTGCCGCAGCAAAATATGCTTCGCCGACCCTCTTTCTGAATTATTGACGCAAGCTGTTGCATTTTGACAATCTTTTCAGAATGTTTTCTGCAGTATCGCCTATGAAAATATGCCTTGCGGGCAGATGCATGGATGTATCACTGACGTCTATCTTTTGCAACTGAGAAGCAGAAATGTCCCGCACCTTCTCTTGTAGAATGAAACAGGCAATGAAATGCCGAAACAAATCCGTCTGCTCATCATGAAGCCTGTGCACCATTGGTTCCTTCTGTTCGAACATCAGGACAAAAGACTTGAACGTGGGTAGAACAGATACATACATGTTCATGGTCAAAATTGTTTTGTCTCTTTGATAGAACAGTTCACAAGTCTGAGTTTTTGTTTTCTTCCATCATCAGTGAGTCCTTTGGCAGCACACTGCATTTGTATGGTCTTGACCCTTTTTGCAGACTGTTTAGACAGCTTTTGCAGAAGATGGTCAGTGCGGATGACATAAGCTTACTGAAGATCTTTAGGAATCCAGGAAGCATACAGCAACGTTAGTGGCTCAATGATGGATAGATTCCTCTCTGTTACATCATAGACAGGCCAACAGACAGCGGCGTGATACTCTGTGTCGGTGTCAGGTACCTTACTCTTAATATCATGCAACGGTCTTGCAGATACTCTTTGATATCAATGCTGTACTTTGTGTCAGTGAAAAGATCATTCCAAAGTTTTTCCACTTGAGATTCAAAACTGCTGCAGAATTTCCTTACAGCATTATGAAATGTGGTGACAGGTGTCTCCATCGATATCCAGCAGGTGTGGCACACTAGATCACAGAAGAGTTTCAACACCTCCCTTCTTGCCCCTCATGTAATTGGCAGAATCCGACAGATTCGAAATTAAGTTCTCCAGTGGTATGGAGTCTTTCTCATAATGTTCCAATATGATCGAGTGGATAATTGCTGCATTAACTCCAGTTAATGTTGTTGAAAGGTAATGTTGTACAACACACTCATTCTATGCATCTCTGTAGTAACTCGCCAAAATACTCAATACTTTTTGGTTGTTTGTGCTTCTGCATTCATCAATGTTCATTGAAAACTTGTGGGTCCGCAAATCTTTGATGAATCGTTTCTGCACAACTTCTGCGAGACCATCTTTGCGCTTAAATGAAGCTGTGTTCCTCTCCATTGTGATTCCTTTGCTTGCTTTGGTATCTCTTCCTGTCACAATGTGGTGGTGGTGGAGGACCCCAAAAAGCAGTCAAGAAGGAGGAGCAAGGTGTACTTGACAAATTGTATTGATTAAAAAACGGAAAGCTAAATAGAAAAACAAACAAAGTCCGAAGAACAAAAAGAATCCAAAGTATCAAACAAAAGCCATGGCTCAAGCTAAAAAACTAACAGTGACCGAAACATGACTGAAACATGACAGACAAACAAACAATTACCCAACACCAAGTGGTCGTGCCGGGAGTCCCTTTAAAGCAGGGGTGTCAAACTCAAGTCCTGGAGGGCCGCTGTCCTGCATGTTTTCCAAGTCTCCCTGTTGCAACACACCTGATTCAAATGATCAGATCATCAGCAAGCTCTGCGGAAGCCTGACATTGAACCTGTTCATTTGAATCAGGTGTGTTGCAACAGGGAGACTTGGAAAACATGCAGGACAGTGGCCCTCCAGGAACTGAGTATGAGACCCCTGTTCCTTAATTGTTTATTTTTACTTTCACCTTGTAAAATATTATTGTTTATTCTTCAGTTGAGTAATACAGGTTATAGGTCACATTAAAGTGGGGGACAAAAGTGATTTGTCCAGTTTTTTGTTGATTTGGTAATTGTGAAAAACCTAGCAGTTGAACTGCTTTGTGTAGACTTTTTAAATCCGCTGCAGTTTCACCGACACTTGGAATAAACCACTCGATCAAGGGTCCATATTTAGAATTATTTTATTTTTTTTAAAATAAACCAAACGTCATGTTCACAAACTCTTAAGACACGGTCAACCCATTCATGTGTAAACACATCCTCAAGGCTACAGTGTATATTTCAGTTTTTATAAACTAATTCAAAAGAATATACGCTGAAACAGGTAATCACAATTACACATAACCACTAATTTAGTGCCTTAGTTTTCCTGACTGTTTGCAAGAAATGCTGTTATGGCTGTTATTGGAGAATGTGAAAGGTATGATAGTGTTTGGTCCCAGTAGCCCTTGCACATCCCATCCTGTAGACTTTGGCCCTCTGGCTCCTTAAGTCTCGAACTTCGGTCTGAAACTCTCCTTTCTCAAGAGCACTTTGAAACAGTAAATGATGCCTTCATCATGTCTTGGCTGGATTACTCTGATGCACTTTACTTTAGAGTAAGCCACTCCTCCATTAAGTGTCTCCAGTTTGTCCAAAATGATGCTGCTCGCCGCTGGACTGGTACTCGTAAGAGGGAGCACATGACTCCAACTCTGGCATCCCTTCACTGGCTCCTGATACATTTTAAAGTTCTTTTAAAGATCCCATGATTTGTTTTCAAATCTTTAAATGGTCTCGCTCCACCTTACCTCTCTGAGTTCCACGGCCCCTACACACCTGCCTGGTGCCTCAGGTCTGTGGACCAGACATTATTAGAAGTACCAAGAACTAAACGGAGGCTCAGAGGGGATCGAGCCTTTTCCGTTGCTGGTCCCTCTCCTTGGAATGACCTCCCACTGAACATTCAGCAAGCTCCCTCGCTGCCCATCTTTAAAACTCGTCTCAAGACTCATTTGCAGTCTTTGGCTTTTGACTCAGCATGACTTAGATTTGATCTTAGTTTTACTGTTTTTGTGCTTTCTATTGTCTTTGTTATTAATTTATTATTTTATTTATTGTTTTATTGTTGTATACCGGTATATGAAATTTGCTCCATGTATACAGCGGTGCCTGTTTTAAAGTGCTCTGTAAATACAGTTTGAGTTGAGAATTAATGTGTGTTGATATGCAACTGCACTACATAAAATCTGTTTCTCATATTTTGGTTAACATATCTACATGAGAGGGTTAAAGTATTCGAAACAGATCTCGGCACAGTGCATCACAGTTGGAGACCAATGGAAACTATAATACCACAGTGTATTTTAGCAACGCTCAAAAAATATATATATATATATA
>NW_017806011.1:138664-156309 GCF_001891065.2 Hippocampus comes
AAAAAAAAAAAAAAATTGGGCAAAAGTTTCCCAAGGGCCAAGCCCAGATCCTCCCACCTCCATTCCCCTATTACTGGATAGCACAAAATCACTTTTGTCATTAAAATATGCCAGTTTATCTCAAGTGAATTAAGTGAACTATTCAGTAAAAAGACATCTAAAATTGTCCTTTTCCCCACATTATACATATTATAGTATAGATACAGAATATACACGAAAATATATCCTAGAATGTCTACACTGTAGAGCAAAAGATGTTAAAGAAGTTGATCTGTAGTAATTACTATTAACGTTTAAGTCACAACTTGTTATCTCGCGTTGTACTGATACACTAGACCAGATTGCTCACTATCTGAGACAGATATAGATCTAGTAATACTAATAGTTTAATGAATTGCCTTTTATATATATATATATATATAATGATTTAAACTGACTTACCAGGTTTGTTGACCTTTCTAATGTAGTCGGACAAAAAAATCTCCGTTCAAGTCCTTTTCCTCATGACCACTTGAACGTGTTCCTAACACTCGTGTCTATTGCACATATGTCAGCTTGCCTGTCTACCTGTTTGAACATTGCGCTGGGGTCATACCTGGCCGATCACGCATGAATTAGTTTACACAAAACGCTATTCAAATACTCAACATTCAATGATTAATCTGCATTTTGTGTGCACACGTGCACCCTTTGTGGTTTCCGTTCTTGCCGAAATTTCGAAATCTCCGAGATATGGCGAGGCCTTGAGAATGTGTTACTGTTACTAGCGTTAGTGCTTCAACATGGCTATGCTCGTGAAAGCAAAACAACGAACTCAAACGCTTGTTCATTCAATGTTGTCAACTAATATCTGAATTAATTTTAGGCAATTTTTCCTCAATTTTCCAGAGGAATTTTCATGAAAATTTGAAAATCCGGAATTCTGGGAAAATACGGAGGACTTCCATCACTGATTTTTTAAACAAGCTCCACACCAGCTCACACACCAATGTCAAAACTTTTTTTTTTTTCTGTTTCGCTCACTTTCTTCAAACACACACAGGAAGGCGAGTGTATGTTTTGCGAAAAAAAAAAATTGACACTGGTTGAAAGATCCCAAGAGTGTCAATAAAATGAGATGAAAATCACATCTCGGTTGCGGGCACAGCATGGCTTGGAAAAAGGCAGTGATAATTTTACAGTTTACCCCCAGCGAGTCCCAGGGACTCGCTGATCAGAAAAGTATGAGTCCCATTATGCATTTCGAGAGTCCCAAATTTAAAATTCTGAAATGGTCTACGTATTCAATTGCATATGATAATAACACAAACAACAACATATACATACAATTATAAACAAAAGCTGCAAAAATTTAAATAATTCAGGATTAGGCCTGAGGATTTCGGAAATTCACGGTAACCGTTTTTCGATTCCGTCGGATTACCCAATGGGAAATCACATTAACAAATTTTGGGTTCTGTAAACATTCATCATGAGAACCCAATTTTCTATTTTGACTGATATTCATAATTCATTGAAACTCAAAAGTATAATGTTTCAAGGGTAAATATACAAACAATTACCCAACACCAAGTGGTCGTGCCGGGAGTCCCTTTAAAGCAGGGGTGTCAAACTCAAGTCCTGGAGGGCCGCTGTCCTGCATGTTTTCCAAGTCTCCCTGTTGCAACACACCTGATTCAAATGATCAGATCATCAGCAAGCTCTGCTGATCAAAATATGGTGTAGTCCATATGGCATCATGAATACGGCATACCACAAAATCAGAGTATTTTTTCCAATCTCACACTGCAAATATTAATTTACTGGTAAATATTGATGTGGCTTTGACATCCTCTTCCCAAGACGATGTGCTTTAAAGCAATAATGCCATAATGACCAACAGGTGTGCAGCTGCAGGTGGAGCCCTACAGTCCCACCTGTTGGCCAAAAACAGAACCATGACACTTCGAAACTCATGTGCAAAATTGATCAGTTGAGGTGTTAAACTCAGTGGCAGTGAGTGTTCTGAGATTGAATGATAGTGTCATTGCTTCTCAGTGAGCTTTTCTGTCCAGAATACTGATGTATGGACGTGGTGAATGAACCAGCTCAGAGCAGCTGCTACTGTCAAGTATATTAGGTGCAGCTCCGTATGGCAGACTGGATGAAGGCTTGGTAGTTGTCCCAACATTCATGGCTTTGGTTGCACTGAAGACTGTGGGAAGGGACTGGTTTGTTTTCATGGATTTCCTCATAGCATTGTGCTTCGCTTTATTTGTTTGGATTTTCAAATCCTTCTTCCCTGATGATCCATACCTTAGGGTATCATTGCACCAAAGACAGATGGCAAGCCCTGAAAGAATATCAAAGATATAAGAATGAGTGAAAAAAACAATGCATGTTTTATTTCTGAAGTGAAATCACAGACACATAAAATAAAATATAAATACAATAAGGTTTATGGACCTATATGTAAGACGACAGAAATTTAAGTCTGCACCATATCATTCATTGTTACCTGAAATTTACTACATATTTTCTGAAAATTGACATTACAGAGACACTTCAAACAGGTACCTCCACATATTTATATAGATATGAAGCATGTCTGCCACTGTAATAACCTTTATCTTCATTACTACATATTTTACCACACCAAAGACATTAGAAGCCTACAAAAACTTTCCTCTGAAAAATGTCCTGTCCTGACCCGTAAAAATAAAAAAAATTGGGCAAAAGTTTCCCAAGGGCCAAGCCCAGATCCTCCCACCTCCATTCCCCTATTACTGGATAGCACAAAATCACTTTTGTCATTAAAATATGCCAGTTTATCTCAAGTGAATTAAGTGAACTATTCAGTAAAAAGACATCTAAAATTGTCCTTTTCCCCACATTATACATATTATAGTATAGATACAGAATATACACGAAAATATATCCTAGAATGTCTACACTGTAGAGCAAAAGATGTTAAAGAAGTTGATCTGTAGTAATTACTATTAACGTTTAAGTCACAACTTGTTATCTCGCGTTGTACTGATACACTAGACCAGATTGCTCACTATCTGAGACAGATATAGATCTAGTAATACTAATAGTTTAATGAATTGCCTTTTTGCCGCAGCAACCTTACTTATGAACAAAATGTACGGCACGTGATTCCCCTACATTGCTTAGCAAAGTTACTGATTGACTCGTACATTGTTGTACTTTTGGAGGCACGGCACAGTCTTGGGCACATGGTCTGAAAACATGTCTGGTAAATGCAAGCAAATCTCATTGTCGGTAAAGGCTGAAACAGTCTCTCATTTTAGAAAGGGATCTCCGAGACGAAGCTCAGCCGAGGCTAATAATTGGCAAAGTAAACGATTTCGACAATCATCCGAAATGGAAAAAAAATCTAGGTCAACAGATTATAAAATGATCGTAAATGGCTTTGATGCATATCCTGAACTGGAGAAGGCACTTTCCATTTGCTGGCTGAATGTTTTCTTCATACTGTATACACATATTTGTAACTGACATGTTTATACGGTATTACATATTCATGTTTATACATCAATAAATGTTCATACTGTATTATTCATCATCGTTGGTGGCCATTTTATTGGAAATGGTTACAATGACCTACCATTACAATGGACAGATTCGTTATGTTCCTCAACTCGAGGACCTTGAGGTATGTTGTAACGAGGTTTGACTATCTGCAGCTGCGCATGTGGATTTATTATTTGTGCATGAACATGGCTTGAAAACAAAATGCTTCTACCTCAGTCATTGCTATGAAAGGAACCCAGAGAGAATTTGATACAGTGGATCAATAAACGATAACAGATTTGGTTCAGCAGTTGAAACCATTAACTAGCTGTCTTGCCTCAATGCCATCTGACTTTTTCAAAATTATTGTGAAATCTGTTCAAACCAAGTTATAGCAAATAATCAACTTTTCGCTTCAGTCAGGCAAGTTTCCTTTACCCCTCAAGGTAACTAATGTCAAGCCCCTTCTAAAAAAACAGAACACTGGAAAATGTCCTTGCTCGCAAATTATAGACCGATCTCAAAATTTTGCTTCTGATCCAAGAGTCGAGAAAGCGGTTTTTAATCAATTTAGCCAATTCTTAAAATCTACTTTTTCACAGTACTAGCAAATAATCAACTTTTCGCTTAAGTCAGGCAAGTTTCCTTTACCCCTCAAGGTAAATAATGTCAAGCCCCTTCTAAAAAAACAGAACACTGGAAAATGTCCTTGCTCGCAAATTATAGACCGATCTCAAAATTTTGCTTCTGATCCAAGAGTCGAGAAAGCGGTTTTTAATCAATTTAGCCAATTCTTAAAATCTACTTTTTCACAGTACAAAGCTGTCACTGCAAGAATGCTTGGACTGCACCAACTGGGACGTCTTTGAAACTTCAAACGGCACACTGGATGAATACACAGACACTGTAACATCATGTATCAGTTTCTGTGAATACCAACAAAGTCCTTCCGCTCCTTGAACAATCACAAGCCATGGTTCACTGCCAAAGTCAGGCAATTTAGAAAAGAAAGAGGCCGACCTTAGATAGGACACTGTACAAAAACGGCCAAAGCCAAGTGACAAAGGAAATCAACATTAAAACGAGACGCTATGCAGATAGTCTGAAAAAACAGTTTTCTGCTAACAACTTTGCATCTGTGTGGAATGGGTTGAAAGCAATTACAAACTACAGGACACCATCCTCCCAAGCAGTGAACAGTAAGGGGCAGGCTGACGATCTAAACGTGTTTTTCTCCAGATTCGAAAAGGATACCTCCACTTCCCACACCTGCCCACCCCTACCAGAAAGTACCTTACCCACACCCAGATCTCATTGCCTACCATGGAGATCCACGAACTGGACATGAGACAACTCTTCAAGCAGCAGAAGATCAAGTAGGCCGCGGGGTCCGATTAGGTGTCGTCCTCCTGTCGCCGCTGACCAGCTTGCTCCGGTCTTCACACAGATCTTCTACAGATCCGTGCAGCTATGTGAGGTCCGGTCCTTCTTCAGTCCACCATCATCCCAATCCCCAAGACACCAGCTACATCGGAACTGAACGACTGTAGGCCTGTCGCTCTGATGCCTGTGGTCATGAAGTCCGAACGCCTTGTGCTGAACCACCTAAAGAACACCACCGGACCCCCGCTGGACCCCCTGCAGTTTGCTCACCAGGCTAAATAGTCTGTAGAGGACGCAGTCAACATAGGACTGCACAACGTCCTCGAGCACCTCAACGGCACAGGGACCAACACAAGAACCCTGTTTGTCGAGTTCAGCTCTGCATTAAATACCATCATCCTGGAACTCCTCACCTCTAAGCTTCTCAATCTCAGTGTGTCCCTTACAATCTTGCCATTGGATGCTCAGATTGTAAAAAGCACATTCCCCAGAGTTACACGCGCTCCGCCCCTGGCAGCGCCCCACTATTTGAGGACTGCTCGAGACGAACGATTGCACCTCAACGCACCCAGCCTTCAAACTCATAAAGTTCGTAGACGACACACAGTCACTGGCCTCATCAAAGATGGCGGCAATCTGCGTACCGACAAGTGCAGCAGCTGGCGCTCTGGTATACCCAACACAACCTGGAGCTGAACACGCTCAAGACTGGAGAGATGATCGTGGATCTCAGGAAATATTTTTCACCAGCCTTCAAGTTCCTGGGAATCACAGTCTCCCAGGACATGAAGTTGGATATCAACACCAACTCTATCCTGAACAAAGCCCAGCAAAAGATACTTCTTGAGGCTGGGGAGGAAGCATGGCTGGCCACAGGATCTTCTAAGACAGTTCTACACAGCCGTCATTAAATCAGTCCTCTGTCACTTTATCACAGTCTGGTTTGGGGCCGCCACAACACACTGCAAAAAAAAAAATCATTGGTACCGCCTTACCCACTCTCAAGGACTTCAACACCACTCGAAACAAAACAAGGGCACGGAAAATCCTACTGGACCTCCCACAACCTGCCAAGCACCTCTTCCAGCTACTCCCCTCAGGCAAGCAGTACCAATCCATGCGCACCAAAACCAGCAGACATTCAAACAGAGGCTTCTTCCCTCTCTCCATTAACTCTAAACACTAACCCAAATCTAGCGTGGCTCTTTACAATTTTGCACACACCTGTGGAACAGTATTACGGCAATAATCATTGTCCAGCACTGTACTTACTTGAACAATTGTCAGTGATCTATATTCCACAGCACCAGACACTTTAAAGTGCTCATGGACCTCTGTACAATTGCACACTTAAAGTTGTTCTACAAATACTGCTATTGGTCACTGCACAACCTAGTATGTATTGCACCACTGATCACTTTCGCTCCATGACTCTGTACATTGTCACAGAGCGTCATTGGGTGGTACGACTGCACAATGGTTCCCTTACATTACGGAAAGTCTTTCGATACTTATATGTCATGTCTTTTTTATCATGATTGCTTGTTATTGCAATACTAGTGTCACGTATACTACCACTGACAAATTCATTGTGTATGTTCGACATACTTGGCCAATAAAGATGATTCTGATAAATAGTAATCAGGATTCCGATCTCATCGCAGTAGGGAAACAACTCTTGAAGTTCTAATGATACAATATCGAACACTGGATGTAGGGAAGGGCTAGTCATATTGGATCTCAGTACAGAATTTGAAACAGTTGATCATAACAGACTGTTGAACAGCTTGCAAACTGCTTGGGATTAAATGAAACAGTCCTGAAATGGTTTAGGTCCGATTTAAAGGAAAGGAGGTACGTTGTGACAATCGCAAATTTTTAATCAGATTGAATGGTCATGACATGCGGGGTACCCTCAAAGACCAGTCCTTGGATCCCCTCTGTTCAGTCTGTATCTGTTACGCAAGGCATGGCAGTTTTATTTAAATTTATTTTATGTAAAGATAACATTACACGGTCGCCGCAATCTCGGATGTAAGGAAGCTAACAGCTACGTTAGCCAGGAACGATACTCGATCGTCTTTAGAAAGTGACTAAATTTTAGCAACAAGTGGTTTTAAACTCAACACGCATAACATTTAAGCATCTGACCACACTCACTGCATAAAACGACTCTCTCTTTCTGTCCCGAAACACCTCTTTAGCATAGCTGAAAAACACGCTTGCTCCCATCAGAAAAAAAGAGTGCAATGTGCACACGCGCGGCTTCGAGTGAACACACTAAATGCTATTACTTATTCAGCCTCTGAAAGGCAGCAGCACTCTACGTGACATCACCCGGCGTGACAATTTATCCCCCAATTATATAAAATGGCGACAATCAACAAAAAAAAGGGACGGCGCTTTCAGGATGGATGCAAATTGGACTATTTCGTCACTGAAATACGCAACAACCGTGTCTACCTCATTTGCCAAAAGACAGTGGCTATTTTTAAAAAGTATAATGCCAAGCGACATTATCAAACAAAACACGCTGACATGTACAACAAGATTACAGGGAAGGAACGGACTGAGAAATTGAAGCAGCTTGAAGCTCGTTTAATCTCACAGCAGCAGTATTTTGCAAGAGCCCGAGAGTCAAATGAGAACGCCACAGTGGCTAGTTACGAGGTAGCAGCGCTGATCGCAAAGCATTCCAAACCTTTCAACGAAGGAGAATTTATCAAAGACTGTGTGATGAATATGGTGAAGAAAATCTGTCCTGAGAAGCAGCAAGAGTTTGCCAAAGTCTGCCTGGTGCGTAACACTGTGGCACGCAGGATTGAAGTGTCATCGGACATCAAAAGACAATTGAGAGTGTTGGGGGAAGAGTGGCCTCCTCTTCTCCGCGTGTTCATTTAATTTCGGACGAGGAGAATGTTGGTAATCCAAATAAAGGCTTGAGGCGATGAACAGTTCCTTCGAAGGGTTTTAATTTATTTTTCTGCAGTTTACAAATCGATTCGGGCTCCTGAGGGGTCCAGATTTCAATCAGGAAGCGTAGAAGAAACACATTCATGAGATTATATAGAGACAATATGATAATGAGAGGCGGGGAGGGACGCCTCTCATGCAAATCCCGGAAACAAAGAAAGTAACATGTCATCTGACCCGGTGTGGCTAGACGAAGTTGGGAGTGGTGAGGTGAGACCAAACCACCATTACCCACCATTTGGTGTGATGGCAAGTTCCAGAATCCCCGCTGTGCATATATCCTGAGATAAGAGGTCTTCCCAGGGGGGCTTAACAGCAATCAGGGGCTTACTCAAGGTGCGGGGGGACAACAGAAGACACTTGGGGGGCCGTTAATCAACCAAGGAGGAAGAAGATAAAATTTATCACTACATACGTTGTTTTAAGTGTGCAAACAGATGTTCAGGAAAGAGACTGGGATCAATAGTACTCATAGTAAGGTGCAGTCCCTCAATAGATGCAACACAGAAACTAGAGATAACAGTTCCTCTTTTGATGTCGACATGTCCTCTGGAGGGGTCCTAAAAGTGGTGGGGGTGAGGGGGTACCAAAGGTGATTGTAATCACAGTAAGCAGGAAACACCTTCAACAGCATTCTACATTGTTTCTTTCAAATCCAACTAACAGAGAGGAATAATATCTTAACAAGAGACAGAGGAAAGGAGTTAGACTTTTTTTCGCTGGCTTGCGACCAAAGCACAGACACCTCGGACGCTGCTCAGTTACTTATTTTTTTTGATTTTTTTTTTTTTTTTAGGGAGTGGTCAGTGAAATGAACGTTACCGAAGAACTACTTGACCTTCAGAGCCTAAAAACCCAAATGAGGGGAACAGACTTATTCTCTTGTCCCGGGGATGATGTGAAACGCCCGTTCAAGAACATTTCTGGCATTATTACGGATGGGGGTCCATGACCACTGAATGAAGTGGATTAGCAACACTGATAAGTAACAAAGTAAGTGAAGAAAGGGGTGAAGCTGTAAAACGCCATTGTATCATTCATCTGCAAGTTGTGTGCTAATCATCTCCGATACGAGCATGTTATGAAATTGGTGATAAAAACTACTAACGACATCCGCTCCAGAGCGCTATGCCAGCGTCAGTTTCAACAGTTTCTAAGTGAGATTCATGTGGATTATGGAGATGTTGTCTATTACACTGACGTGCAATGGCTCAGTCGGGGTTCTGCACTGTCACGCTTCTACAAATGGCTCAGTCGGGGTTCTTGCACTGTCACGCTTCTACTCTCTTAAGCAACAAATCTGTGAGTTTTTGGCTGAAAAGGGACAATCTATGCAAGAAATAAGTGACCCTATGTGGCTGGCTGATTTTGGTTTTCTAATTGATATTTCAAAGCACCTAAATTTCCTCAACACCAGTCTGCAGGGGCCAGACGCAGTCATAAGACAACTATATTCACATATCAAAGCCTTTGGAAACAAGCTGAAATTGTTTGAAAGACACCCGTCGCACACCCAACCCAATACTGCACACTTTCCAGCGCTGCAAGAAATCATGATCACATTCCCACAGAGCAATGTCAGTGCAAGAAGGTACGCATCAGCGATTTCATCTCTGGTTGGAGACTTCAGACAACGCTTTAGAGATTTTGCAGCTATCAAGAATGACATCGCTCTTTGTTTTCCTCACCTTTTTCCGTGGACACAGATAATTCCAGACTATTTGCAGCTGGAGCTCATTGAGTTGCAGTGTGACGCTGAGAGCCGTAGTTGGCACCAGCAGCTATCTCGTGTCAACTTTTACCGACAGCTGGATAAGGACAGGTTTCGAGAGATTGTAACGTTTGCTAAGAAAATGCTGAGCTTGTTTGGGTCGACCAATTTGTGTGAGAAGACATTCTCGGTAATGAACATAAATAAAAGCCATGGGAGGACACACCTCACGGGCTATCACCTGTTTGACAACTTGCGCATTAATACCACTGCTTTTGAGCCAGACCTGCCCTTTGTGCTGCAGTCCAGATCTCAGTATCACCCATCACATTAATTCACAAGTTCACTCCAGAAAAAATGTTCACTCCAGAATAAACTTTTAAAAGTTCAATCAACATTTATATTTACTGATATGTCATACTTCAAATGATCCTTGCACTTGTGGATATGTCTATTGCTTGTTCAATTTCTGTTATTTGAGTCAAAGGTTCTGTGAATATTGAACAGCCACGATGATATATTTTGTGTTTCAAATGTAATTTGCACTCAGGAGACTTCTGTTTAAGAAAAAAAAGTTAGGTGAATATTCAGTTGCATGTGATATGCATGTTTCAAATGAACTAAAAGACATGCTTTGTTAGGGAGGGGCCAGCCAGGCAGCCTCCTCAGACAGGGTGCTCTGCACCTCACACCTGATACTCGCCAGCTCATCACCCACCTGTAGCCCATCTGCTCATTTAGACTGGTATAAGTTGGCTCTCAAAGCATTCGTCAGTGCCGTCACCAACTGTAGTGAGCTCTGTTGGCATCGCCTGCAGTTTTCGTTTCCTGTGTGGACATTTTCCCTGTGGACTCCTTGTGCTTCTATTGTGAACATTAAGTAAGTCCCAGTTTTCTCCCTGAGTGAGGTTTTAATTTCCTGTGTGGACATTTCCCTGTGGATTATTCTCCCTGAGTCACATTGCAAAGACTAATAAACAACGCCAAGTCTTGGCTTCCACCATACCTGCTTGGTGTTGTGCATTCGGGGTCATATACAAACCATAACAGTACAAACTTGCCATGACGACCCCAGCCGACACAGGCAAATCTGGACTCAATTTGATCCAAGATGCTCTTGTCAAGCAGGTTCACCTGACCGCTACCCACACCCAGCAATTACAGGACACCTCCGTAGCCTTACAGGGCCTTCAGGCTCAGATCCAGCCCCTTCAGTAGTACCATGATCTTGGGGAGGTTTTCAGCAAGGCCCGGGCTCAGTCTTTCCCCCCCACACCGGCCTTATGACTGTGCTATCGACCTCCCTCCCGGGCTGCCCTCCCAAGAAGTCGTCTGTAAAGTCTTGATATCCCAGAGAAGGCTGCTATGGACAAGTATACTTTGGAGTCGTTGGCAGCAGGGCTCATCTGGCCCTCATCCTCACAGATGGCAGCTGGCTTCTTTTTCGTGAAGAAGGATGGTGGTCTCCAACCCTGCATTGACTATCACCAACTCAACGACATAACGATCAAGAACAAGTACCCCCTACCTCTTATGAACTCCACTCTCGAGCCCCTCACTCAGGCTACTGTCTTCCCCAAGCTGGATCTCAGGAACGCCTACCATCTCGTCCGGATCCGGTAAGGGGGACCAGTGGAAGACAGTGTTTAAGACAACTCATGGTCATGGAGTACCTGGTAATGCCGTTCAGACTCACAAATGCCGCAGTGGTATTCCAGCACTCATGAATGACATCCTCCATGACATGCTTGACCGGTTTGCTGTGGGCTACCTTGATGACATCCTCGTCTTCTCCAGGTCTCTAGAGGAGCATGTGCAACACGTGCAGCAGGTACTCAAACGAATCCTTTGTAACTGGCTCTTTGTCAAAGCTGAGAAGTGCCGGTTCCATTCTAATTCTATTGAGTACCTTGGTTTCATCCTGGAAGGGGGTAAGACTTGGGCGGATCCTCGTAAGATCCAGGCGGGAGTGGACTGGCCAGATCCCACGTCCTGGAAGGAACTGAAGTGCTTCCTCGGCTTTGCTAACTTCTACAGGAAATTCATCAGTAACCACAGCAGCGTGGCTGAACCCCTCACAAGATTAACCTCTCAGTCTCAACGGTTTGTTTGGTCACCTGCAGCTTTTAGTTTATACATACCTAAAGACTTCAGGGTGAAAGGTGAAGATGATTACATGAAAGCAGTTGCTTGCTGGTACGATATGCGGCGATTTACATTTGATTCGATTAGTCGACCAATTGCAACTATTGGTGACTAGTCGATACGCAATATAGTAGTTGGTGAGAATTGTTATTAAATGGTCTACACGGGCTGGGTTAGTGCTCAGCATTGACCTATATTATTCACGTAATATGCATAAAACATGGCAGGGAATGTTGAAAATGAAACCATAATTAGAAATGTGTGAGTGCATGCATGTATTTGCAAGTGTGTGTGTGTGTGTGTGTGTGTGTGTGTGTGTGTGTGTGCGCACATATGGGAGGAGTGTGGGGTACTTATAACTTCCGCCTCCCAAGTGAATCACCTTCTCACCCTTCCAGCATACACACATATCACAATCATTTGTAATGCCTAAAAAAAAAAAAAAAAAACAACAAAAATAAAAAAAAACTGTTCATTAGTGCTGGAGCCATGAATTTGTCTTTTTTTTTTTTCCAGACTTGATGGGAGTTGGATGTGATCTTAATGGAGCCCATTATGAGAACGGAGAAGCCTTCCAGCCAAACCCCCTTTACAAGTGCACATGTATTACAGGAGCCATTGGCTGTACTCCTGTATTCTTACAGAAGCCTGCAGGTCTTTTGGGCCCCACCCCGCTGATAGGAAACCTGCACGCAAGCCTTCATAGTGGCAAGATTTCGAAGAAAAATGTACAGGATACAGTCTACATGTCAGGTGTGTATTTTTTGGGAGACTAACCATGCAGTGAAAAATGCAAGAGATATTCACCATTAAGGCTTGAGCAGTGACAGCTGCAAAGTCCCTTTTGTTTTTGTGGAAATTATTTCAATAATTAGGGCCTGACCATTGACCGCTGCGAGGTCCCAATTGTTTTGAAGGAATTATTAGTGCCAGAGGAGAGACCGCTGTGAGATCCCTATTCTATAAGAAGATCCATCCATTTATCCATTTTCTGATCCACTTATCCCTACAAGGGTCGCGGGGCATGCTGGAATGTTAGAATTCTTATTAGGGCCTGAGCAATGACCGCTATGATGTCAGTACAGTTTTTGTAGACAATGTGCATTAAGTGACCATACCGACACATGAACAAGGACATACTTTAAACTTTGTTCTTGCTGATGGTCTACCGCAGGGGTGTCCAAAGTCGGTCCTCAAGTGTCCTGCCTGTTTTCCAGCTCTCCCAGGAGCAACACACCTGATTCAAATCATCATGATCGTCCTACTGCTGCTTCAGAGCTTGCTGATGAGCTGACCATCTGAAGCAGGTGTGTTGCAGCCGGGAGAGCTGGAAAACAGGAAGGACAGTGGCCCTCCAGGCCCGGAGCTGGACATGCCTGGTCTACCATGAGTTCTGATCACATGAATGTTTTCTTTAACCCTCTCACTGCAAGTCAGTTCTTTGATGCCTTTGATAAGCTTTGCCTTCCCCCTTCAAACATGGAGGAGCACACCTCTAGGTTATACCTGTCCCATCATGCTAAATTGGATTCGGTGACTCCATTAAAAACTGTGCAGTCAAATCCTAGACTCGAGCCATGGGTTAACGACACAACTCGCGCAGCTAAGCAGGAGTGCTGCAAAGCTGAATGTAAGTGGGAAAAAGGCCAAGCTGCAGCCCTCTTATAAAAAATCTGGAAAGATTGCTGGAAAGATTGCTGATCTAACTACCCGATCACAGTTAAAGAGGCCAAAATAGAACATTGATCAAACCTAATTTAGGCTAACCGTCAGAACTCTGAACTCACGCGTACCATTTGAAACTATTGATTTTGTACCTAAACACGCTCAGCCGATTTGCTCACACTCTTCACCTGAAATGTACACAACACATTCCTGTAGTTTTTCATTGATCAGGTTTCTACAACTAGGACTTGTGTTTCAAACACCACATTTGACCCCTCTGTCCATGGTCCTTGTTCAGGGATGCCAAATTCTTCAGAAGCTGTGTCCTTGACATTTTTGGAGGATGTCGTTTGCCAAATTAACTCTTCTGACTCCCCTTATGACTCTTGATCAAGATGTGCTGTCAAAAGTGGTGCACATGAGGTTAAAATATTTATTGGGTGAATACCCAACCCTCCTTCTCCATTCTCCCCAGTTCCGACCCACCTGCTCTCTGCATTCACCTCCCCATCTGTCCACCAAATCTCCATCTTAATTCAGAAGTCCAAAACCTCCACTTGTCAACTTGACCCTCTCCCGACTGTTCTAGTCAAAGCTTCTATCCAGGCCCTCTCCCCTCTCATCACTAACATTATTCAAACTTCCCTCTTACTGGCAATGTACCTTCCCATCTCAAAACTGCTGCTGTCACTCCCACACTTAAGAAGCCTGGCTCTGATCCCTCCGACCTGAACAACTTCCGTCCCATACCAAACCTCCCCTTCATTTCCAAACTCCAAGCAAGAACAGTGGCTGCTCAACTTCACACCCTTCTCTCCTCCAATAACCTCTGTGAACAATTTCAATCTGGCTTCCGTCCCCTCCATAGTACTGAAACTGCCCTCCTCAAAATATCCAATGACCTTCTTCTCTCTGCTGACTCCGGTTCACTCGCCATCCTCCTCCTGCTTGATCTTAGTGCAGCCTTTGACACCATCTCTCACTCCATCCTCCTTGACAGACTCTCCTCCATTGGTATCACCAGCATCCCCCTCTCCTGGTTCCGCTCCTATCTTTCTGACCGGACCCAGTTTATCCAGCTCAAATGTTTTAGGTCTCACCCCTTTCCCCTCACTTCAGGTGTTCCTCGGAGTTCTGTCCTTGGCCCCTTGCTGTTTCTAATCTATCTTCTCCCTCTGGGTAATATCTTCAGGAAACATCACATTCACTGCTACGCGGATGACACCCAGCTCTACATCTCTACCAAACCAAACACCACACTTCCACCATCCTCCCTAACCAACTGTCTGCAGGAATTAAAATCATGGTTCACCTCAAACTGAACAGCAATAAAACTGAACTCCTTCTCATTGGCACCAAATCCACCCTAAACAAAATAAACAATTTCTCCATTCCCTTTGACAGCTCCTCCATCTCCCCCTCCCCTCAGGTCAAGAGTCTGGGTGTCATCCTTGAGAGCACCCTCTCCTTCACCTCACATATCAACCACATCACTCGTTCTTCATATTATCATCTTAGAAACATCCACCGGCTCCGCTCTTCTCTCACCCCTCACTCCACTGCTATACTTATTCAAACCCTCGCGACTCGATTACTGTAATTCCCTCCTGCTCGGTCTCCCTCAAAAACCCCTCCATAAGCTTCAGCTGGTCCAAATTTCAGCCGCTCACATTATCACGCTCACACCATCCATCAACCATATTAAACCTGTCCTCCAACATCTCCACTGGCTCTCCATTATACACCGCATTCAATATAAAATCCTGCTCCTTACATTCAAAGCCATCCATAACCTTGCCCCTCCATACCTATCTGACCTCATCCATATTCCTACACCTTTTTAATTTTAATTCCTGCTCTCTTCGTTCTTCCTCCTCTCTCCTCCTCACTGTCCCCCCTGCTCGCCTCGTCACCATGGGTAACAGAGCCTTCAGTCGCTCTGCTCCCCAGCTCTAGAACACACTCCCCGATGACCTTCGTCATACAGACTCATTAATACATTTCAAATCCAGCCTCAAAACACATCTGTTTAGACAAGCTTATTTACTCGGACAATAAATCCATTATCTTTATTTTATTTTATCTTATTTGATGTTGTTTTCAACATTGTATTTGTGATTTTAACTGCTTGTTGTAAGGTGTCCTTGAGTTCATAGAAAGGCGCCCACAAATAAAATGAATTATTATTATTATTATTATTATCGTCTGGCAGGTCAGGTTTTAAGATCATGCAGGCCACAGAGTGAGCCCTCCTGTGATGAGTTTTTAATGATATCCTCCTTGCAAATGACACTAGAGACTATGTCTGGCTGGTTTTATTGGATTTAATTGCAGTGTTTGATATGGTGGATCGCAGCATTCTGTTGGCTCATTTGCAGCACCTGGTAGGCATTAGCGGTAGCACCCTTGAGTGGATTAGTTGCTGCAGTATTCGGCTGACAGAGCTTTCTGTATTAGCTTTGGTTGCCCTGAGTCATGAATTGCCTGACTGTTGTGTGGTGTTCCACATAGTTTAATTCTGGGGCACCTACCATATTTTTCGGACTATAAATCGCAGTCGTTTTTTTCAGTTTGGCAGGGGGTGCGATTTATACTCTGGTGCTACTTATAATAATGTGTTAATAATTTCACAAATATCATTTCACATTATTTTCACACTTAACCGCAAGAGGGCGCTCTAGGCCTGTGTTGATAATTTCAATATTGCCAGTAATTTATAAAAACAACCGAGAAGGGCTTTACAAAAATGGCACCGAAAAGAAAATCAGATTCTGCAGATTACAAGCTGCAAATAGTGAAATATGCAGCCAAAAACGGTAATAGAGCAGCAGAAAGAAAGTTTGGAGTTAGCGAGAAACTTGTAAGAGACTGGAGAAAAGCGGAAGTTACTCTTACTGAAATGAAGACAACAAAAAAAGCTAATCGCGGGCTAAAAGTGGTGGCCGCAGTTAGAGGAACGAGTTCGCGCATGGGTGCTTGAACAACGTGCTGCTGGGAGAGGTTTGTCAACAGTGCAGTCGCGTCTCCACGCCCAGGTAGTTGCCCAGGAGATGAATATAAATGACTTTGCGGGAGTACCTTCTTGGTGTTACCGCTTCATGCAACGCAATCGCCTCTCTATCAGAGCAAGGACAACAATGTCCCAAAAACTGCCAGCAGACTTCCAAGCCAAGGTCGACAGTTTCCATGAGTTCATTGAAAAGCATGTAAGTGAGCACAACGTGACACCGGATTATATTATTAACATGGATGAGGTCCCTCTCACCTTTGACATTCCCATGGGCCTAAGTGTTGCAGAGAAAGGGCAAAAAAGTGTGAATATAGTTACAACTGGTCATGAGAAATCACACTTCACAGTGGTGCTGGCATGTTGTGGAGATGGATCAAAATTTCCACCAATGGTCATTTTCAAATGAAAAACCATGCCAAAAATCCAATCCTCCTCAGTTGCAGTCGCCGTGAATGAGAAAGGGTGGATGGGATCAAGAAATGCTGACCTTATGGCTTACAAAGTGCTACATTAAGCGACCGGATGGCTTCTTTAGAGCACGCAAAGCTCTGCTTGTGATGGATAGCATGAGAGCGCACATCACACCACAGTTCAAAAATAAATTAAAAGTTTTCAACTCCATACCTGCCATCATCCCTGGAGGCTTAACCAAAATACTCCAGCCTCTCTCCGTGAATAGGAGCTTTAAGGCAGTCTTGCGTAACCTGTGGGAGCAGTGGATGATGGATGGAGAGCACAAATTCACAGCAACCGGGAGAATGCGCCATGCAACTTTCCTGGAAGTCATTGAATGGATCGACAAAACATGGGCTTCAGTGACAACCGAAACCATCCTGTCGGGATTCAGAAAGGCTGGAATAATTGGAACTGCAACTAACGATGAGTCTGACGTAAGCGACGTAGAAGAGGAAGCGGCACATCGTCTACCTCCCAAGTTGGGGGGAGGGAGAGGGAGACTTTCGTCTCGACCCTGTTTCCCCCACAGAAACCAAATATGTGTCACACCCCTAATTACTTTCCATTGTATTCTTAAGTACCCATCAACGAGTGGGTACTTACCCACTGACAAAGACACAGCTGTCCTGCACAATCTCAAATGCAGTGTCGACATCATGGACCAGAAATTGAGCAGTTATTCTGTGCGTGAAGGTACAAGGAGATGGCCGATGGCTGTGTTTTATAACATCCTTAACATGGCTGCCACAAAAGCAAATGCTTTGTAAACAGCATGTAAAGGGTCCA
>NW_017806011.1:156323-172143 GCF_001891065.2 Hippocampus comes
GTCGTTGCTGGACAGCTCCGGCGCGCTTGTGTCTTGCGCCTGTAACGGACAGCATTTTCACAGCCCTGCTTTGTTCAGCGGAGAGATCAGTCCTGTTGAACGGTCTGCGGCCGGATGGATGCAAGGCTTGAGGAGCCGACGATGAGAAGAAAGGAGCGTTAGCGCAGAGCGCCGATGTGGAACCGGGAGTCGCGGCTTGGAGTTGAAGCGGATTACGTGGGACAGGAGAAGTGAACTAATCTCTTTTTGTCAATGGACGCAAGAGCTTCGTGTTGGCTTTCAAAACTTAGCTTGTAGCAGACGTGCACATTTTCAGCATGACGTCTCTGATCCACTGGTAAAAGGACACTTTGATCCTATCCTCTTTCATCTATAACTGCTTCAGACAACAAAGTGTATGCAGGAAAGTGGTGAAGATTGCACGACTGTCTGTGTCCTATGTGTTGTGTTATTTTTGTTATTTTGACTTCAAGATGGCGCCGCGAGAGTGGCTGCCTTTCCAGCAGCTCCTATATTTTGTTGTTCTACTTCTTCCATTCATAACTTTGCTGCAGTGAATTAGGAATTTCTCCATTGTGAGACTAGTAAAGGCTTTCTTTTCTTATCTTATAAACAGCCGAGCCGTAAGATGAAAGTTGAGAGTCAGCAGATAAAGACTAAGTGCCAGGCACGATTACACTGCAATAATAACAGAAGTACTCGGCGTTGTGCAGCCTGTGGCAAATTTACTTGTGGCAAATGTAGGCGGACTTCACCTTGTGACAAATGTGAGATGTGAAGATTGTGTGGAACAATTGTTTGCTTGAAACATTTGTCCCGCTTGGTACCTTTTGTCCTTTTTTTTTTTTTGCCTATCTTTGTGTGAAATAAAAATAGTCTTTTTCAAATTATACAGTTTGTTGTTTTTCTAAACTGAAATTGAAATGTGTGGGGTCCTAATTTTGTTCCTCCGTCCTCTGAAATTTTAGGATTGGCAGTATGCAAGTATGCCCTCCGTAAAATGACTGGCCATGATAAAAACAATTTTCATGGCAAATAAATTAGTAAAAATGTTTCTTCAATCAAAAGACAAAACAGGATGGTTGTGGAGAGCTGTTGAGCATCAAACATGCACAGGGCTAAGCATGCACAATTAGCAATTCAATGGAGACAAAGAGTACCTTTCGTGGAATTTGCAAGTTCTGGAAGAGGGAGGGGGAATGGAGCAGAAGTGGAAAAACCCAGGACTCTAATACCCCTTTCCCACTGCCACAAAATCACGGGTAAACACGCTTTTTTGGGCAGTGGAAAAGGAGTGCCGATCCATGTCCACCAGCGCGCCATTGGAGGCGGGTTGTGATCGCCTCGGATCGCCCCCGCTTGCAGTTTGAAAGCCTAACACGGGACTTCCTGGTAATTCTGTGATGACATAGGGCGGTACGTGATGAGTCATAACATCGCGCGCCATCGGCCTCATATATAGCACGCCCCACAACAAAGCTAGGAGATCGCCCCTTAAGCTGTTGTCTCAGTAGTAGCAAAGAGTTGATCCTCCGCTGCTTTTCGACCATTTTGAGGACGGTAAAAAGCATGATAAAAGAAAGAACACTTGCTTTCATGTTGCTTTGTTTACCACCAAGAAATCTGTCGCACTATCATCTACGCAATCACAGCGTGGTGACGTAACCAGATGCAAAGTGGTGGTTGGGGGGGCGGGGGGTGCAGAATTGCCTTCTGTTGGTCAATGGGAAAGGGACATATTGCCAATTGGTTGCGTGTCGCCACGGATCACGACTACCCGCTAAATTCAGTGGGAAAGCGGTATAGGTGTTAAAAGTGACATCGAGGATGAATATTTCATTGGATTTAGTGATTTGGAGTGAAACTGATAGTTTGGTAAACTTCTTAGCATGTTCTTCATGCTAGAGTTATTTGAATAACTTAATATGTTACGTCGTTACTGACATTACCAGGCATGTCAGTCATGTAACATTAGTATACCGTACATTTATTCAGTCTGTTGTTCTCTATTTTATTTTTATTTTAAATCGCCTTTCAAGATGACATGTATGTTTTTGGTGTTGGATTTTATCAAATAAATTTCCCCCCCCCAAAATGCGATTTATACTCCAGTGCGACTGATGTATGTTTTTTTCATTCTTAATTATACATTTTTTGTCTGGTGTGATTTATAATCCGGAGCGACGTATAATCCGAAAAATACGGTATGTCCCACTGAGATATGTTCTCATTGAGGCCACTTTTATCCTGTCTAGAGGAAATCAAGACATGGATGGCACTGAATTTCTTGAACCTCACATGTATTTGGGTAGTAGTAATAGGACCTGAAGACATCAATATGATAGTATTCTGTTTTACATATACCACCATCCAATGACAATTCGAAATATCTTTTTTTAAAAATATATATTTTAAGTTACTGCATGCAGCCCATTGAATGAATCAAATGAAATTTGTTTTATTTGTTCATGTTTTTCAATATTTGCTCAGGAAAGTGGTTATGCCTTCATTATGTTAAAACATGAAGTTCAGGAGATTTTGCAAACGACCGTTGCCTTGGCGATGCACAGTTCGCCAAGAAAACGTTAATTTGAGGGTCTGAACATGCACATAAACTCGTTCAACTTTGCACACACATCAAGTCTGGCAAAACATTAAAGACCAAGTAATTTAAAAAAATGTCAAATGCAGTCTTTCAACTTAAGTAATCAAAGAAAATACATTAAATAAAGCATGAAAAAATAATTTCTGGTTCGTAAATTCGACAAAGTAATTATTTTCTTGAAGTGAGATCCTGGCGAGCGAGAAACTGGTAAGTGTGACGTCACCTCGTGGACAACAATTGCAGGGCTAGATATGGGAAGACCGTGCACAAAGCCAGTCAGAAATCGATTTGGATGGCGATGTTTCGCACTTCAGTGAGGGAATCCAGGTTTATGAATAATTGTAATAAGAGGAGGTTGTTGAGAAAGAAGATGTATGCCTGACCAAACATGTACGAGTCATATGCTTAGGATGCAGAAAATGTTGTGCATGAACGGCTGGACATGGAGTGCAGAAGAGAACGGTTGGCTACAGAGGCTGCGATTATTAGCCTCGCAATATTGTTTGAAATTCGATGCTGTGCCATGCGGTTAATTGCGTACGATGGCATTATCTTCTTAATCCATTTATTCCTGCTAGCAATGAGGGCACACGGTATAGTATGTTGGTGTCCTACATTGTCATTGCTCAGATAGTTCTGATGTGTTGTCGGCCACTCCGCACATAATATCGGCAGCATTGTTTGATACAAATCATTAAAGATGATTTCATCCATGTGCTCGTATAGTTTGAAATATTTTTGTGCAGGACTAGATCCATGTACATGTATTATACTTTGAATGAAATGTTTTCCCAAACAGCCAGAGTTATTAATTATCACTTTTTTTTTTTTCAATCTGGTTGAGAAAACAGAGGTCTTCGAAGTGTTTTTAACAAGAATGCTCATCGACACCGGCATGAAATTCATCCGCGTTGCAAGAACAAGACTGTCAGGTTTTGCGAGGTGGTAGAGTAGAGGACCCCAAAAAGCAGGGAGGACCAAGGGTTGACTGACCAAGATGTATTGAACAAAAATACAAACAGGAGTACACTGAAAAAAACTAACTTAAGTTCTTGAACAAAGTCCTAAAAACCACAAAGAACCAAAGTAACAAAAACAAAACATGACAGCAGCACAGAGAAACTCGCAATGATCCAACAAAGATTGACAGAACGGCAGGGAATGAAATACAAGCAAAGGGACGAGACAACGAGAAACACCTGGACAAGACATAGGCTTGAGGCAGCTGATTGGTTAAACACAAGGGACCCGGATGATGAGAACAGGTGGAGACAAAAAGGGCACATAAGACAACAAAACCAAATGTAACCTAAACAAAAACATAACAGAAACTGTATAGTTGCAATTTTATGGTCTATTTACGTGCCCCATTTTTTTCTTTTGGTCACTCAAACAACCCTCTGCCTGAAAGTGAACAGTGTATCGCCACATAGCACAGAGGCATTTCACCAAATAACTTGATAACAATGGCAAACGCAGGTTAACGGGATAGTCAATAATGCAGTACAATGGCTGCCTGGCACTCAGCATTCTGTAAATGACGTCATTTGTCAGAGATTTATGAACAAAAGCACTTTCGTTGTTCAGCACATTGCTATGGGTATAACTATAAACCTGCAGTGAACTTTATTTGGGCACGTGGCCTGACTGTCATTTCCAGCTGTGTTTGCTGGGGACGGGGCTGGAGCACGAAGATGTGCCGTACCACAGAAGTGCTCAGAGAATAAATTGCTCTATTTATGCAGATTAAAGGAAAACTCTTGTCTGAGCTGTCGTATCCAAAGTGGCTGTATGACTTTGCTGTGTTGACATAACCTAGTGGTTCTCAATTATTTTCTGTCATGCCCCCCCAAGGAAGAGGAAAACATCTCGTGCCCCCCCGCGACTATAAATAGTATCATTTGTCTATAAAATTGTTATAAGTACATCTCTGCATAACACTGTATCCTTATTAACGTATAAGAGAATAAAAAAAGAAATATGGACCAACTTACAACAAAGAAGAGCTTTATTACCTGTAACAAACAAGCTTACAACAAATAACGGTTTTAACTGTAACAGACCAACTTACAACAAAGAAGATTTTTTTTTAACTGTAACAGACCAATTTACAACAAAGAACTTCAACTGTAACAGGCCAACTCACAACAAAAGAGCTTTTTTAACTGTAATAGACCAACTTACAACAAAGAATAGCTTTATTAACTGTAACAGAAGATTTAAAGTGCATCTGAAATTCACAAATAAAATTAAATCCTTAATTCAACTATAAACATTTTTTGACTTACCATGTCAAACCATAAGATACTGAAAAATAAAATTACACAAAATCAATAAATAATAATGCTTTCAAACTGATCGCCATTAACTGTAACAGAAAAGATTTAAAGTGCATTTGAAATTCACAAATAAAATTAAATCCTTAAACTATGAACATTTTTTGACTGACCATGTCAAATTATAAGATACTGAAAAATAAAATTACGTAAAATCAATAAATAATAATGCATTCAAACCGATCAACATTAACTCAGGAGCACAATATTTAAAAAAAAACTTTAACCTGCAAAACAAAAATATATAGAATAATTTGTGCTGAATTTTTTTTAATCACAAATGATGCTGCATTAATGGCTACAATGAGCACGTTTTGAAATGCATAACTTTTCGAAGCGAGGTTTGAAGGAGGACACAGCAACTCTCAGCTCCTGCTCAATGTGGAGCCGGGATCTGTATTTGCTTTTCAGAGCAGCAACAGCAGAGAAGCCAGTCTCACACAAGTAAAACGCTCGCTGGTTTACTGAAGCAGCAGTCACAAAGCGGGATGATTGTTTTATTCGGCACGTTTTCGCTGGAAAAACTCAAGCAGCTTAACAGCGTGATTGGGGTGTAATGTCTTTGACGCCTTAAATTATTTGGCTTCATGCTGGCCAAGCGCTACATACGCTTCGTCATATTTCCTAGTCTTACCTTTCGGGAGACTTTCGTTTGTCCGAAAGGGAGACTTTCGTTTGTCCCGTTATCTCCATCTCTCTCTGCCTGTCTTCTCATCCTTGTTAAATATTTTTTCATGGTGTCACTTGAGGGTCTGCTACACTTCAAACTCATACTCTGTGCTGTGTGCAAAGCGTGGATGCTCAATGCAAACAAAACACCCTCTTCCGTGAGTTGAGTGAAAGCTGGCGCGTCTGGCTGCCACTGCTCACCCGCAATTTTTAGCGTCTTTTACGGTTTACTGTCGTCATAAGAAAAACCCTACGCTCCTGTCCCAATTCATTGTGATTTTAAACCATCAATCGTCATGCGATTGTTCTTAATCGCGCTGTCACAGCGTCTTACATGTTCGTCTCTCAAATGAGGCCCCGTGCCATCTCAACCCCTCTGTACCCCATGATGAGGGTCAACAGGGCCGATGTCTGGGCCTTACTGCTCTGGCCCATCCTGTCGCTCCTCCATCGACCTGTGGAAGGACTGCCACAGTACTCAGTGACAGAGCTTCTCAGGCTCCGCTCCAAGTGGTTGGGCTCCACTTCCCGGACATTGCCCTTCGTCCTTCCCGGAAATACATCCACCGTGGGTCTCGTCGGGGCTTCCACCTCGATGGAATATCAATTTGCCACAAATCAAATGTGAAATGATCAAAACGTTAACTCCAACAAAAGGAAGTAACACGTGTGGCGATGTCAAGTAATGATGTACGAACTGAACAAATCTTAAATATGGCAGGGAATGTGTTTACTTTTTTAGTTTTGATTTTGAGCAGCAAATTTGGAGTTACATATTGGTGCTCACCAGGAATGCATAGGCAAAATTGCACAAATTTTCACTTGAAAGAATAGTGGCGATCTTGGGATTTTTTTCTGTTCAATTTTCAAACTGTGTAAATTTAATACACTTCATCTTCAGCATGTTTAGTGCCACTTTTGTAAGTAACCACGCCCCCGTCCAGGCCACGCCCCTTCCGCTTTTTTCATCACTCGCCATTGCCATGTATGGAAGTTGCAAATGGAAGAAAAATGTGCACAGCTCTTTGTCCTAAGAGTGGATATTGCTTCTCGACATTCAGCCGGAATTCACTCAGTGTCTAAGATGTGAAACTTAGTCTCAATGTGGAGTCAGATGTGATGTCTATGAACTGCTCCTCCTCTGCAGAGCTGAAACCAGTTGGAGCTGGTGCATTATAAGGATCTCTCACCCAGTCATACTGGGAACTATTTTCAGGGAAGTACTTTGTGAAGAATCCCATCAGTGATGAAATCTGCTGCTTAAAATATGGATTCACTGAGATGGCATCATAGTCAGTAGTGTCAACAAATTCCTGCAGGTTCTCAAATGACTCAGTATTTCCTTCATCAAGCCGCCTGCCCCACATTGCAAGCTTTCGAGTGAAAGAGCTGATCTTGTCTGTGACACCTGAGGGAGGTGTTGATTTTTCCCTTGAAGCTGTAGCTTTCGTTCATTGAGCTTTCGAAATATGTCACTCAGGTAGGCCACTTTCATCAGAAAGTTCTCATCACTAAACTTTCTTGAAACTTCATACTTGTGTTCCTGCTCCAAAAACATTCTTATCTCCTCTCTGAGCTCAAAAACTCGGGACAGCACTTTTCCTCGTGACAGCCACCTTGCCTCACTGTGAAACAGCACAGCTTGATGTTCAGCTCCCATCTCCTCACAGATAGCAGAGAAGACTCTTGTTTTTAGTGGTCTGGTCTTTATGAAATTGACTACACCTACAACATCAGTCATAGCCTCACTTAACTCAGCGAAAAGGTGCTTTGATGCCAGTGCTTCTCTGTGTATAACAGTGTGTCCACTCAGCATTCGGTGAGGCCTTCTTGATGAGAGTCCGAAGTCCTTTTCTCATCCCTGCCATGGTCTGTGCACATCACTGCAAACACCAATGCAGTTCTCCCACTTTAGCCCATTCTCAGTCAGGAAGCAGTCTATCATTTCGAAGAGCTCTTCAGCTGTGGCTCTGTCTCTGACATATTTACAAAAAAGTAGATCCTCATCCAGGGAATTTGTCATGTCAAAACGTACATAAGCAATAAGCAAACAGTCTTTGTTGCTGTCAGTTGCTTCATCAAATTGTAAAGGAAAACGTTTGTCTTTGAGCTTATCAACCAGCTGTTCTTTAAGATCGTCCGCAATGTCATTTATACGTCTAGCAATAGTGTCATCGGACAGAGGGATAGTTTTTATTTTTGAAGCACTTGCGTCATCCAGCATGACAGAGACCATGTCTAATGCTGCAGGCAGTATCAGCTCCTCTGCTATGGTGTGGGGTTTTTTGCACTGAGCAATTTGGTACGCCACCTTATAGGATGCCAACAACGCTCGCTGGTTGACTGAAGTAGCAGTCACAAAGCGAGATGATTGTTGGCAGTATTCTGCACGTTTTCGATGAAAAAAATCAAGCGGCTTATCAACGTAATTGGGGTGTAGTGTCATCAAGTGACGACTTAATTTATTTGGCTTCATGCTGTCCGCTGCCAACATTTACAGACAGAGTAAACACACCGGTCTTTCCTCGTCTCTGACCGTCGTCACCGTGAAGCCAAGCGCGACGTACGCTTCGTCATACTTCCTCGTCTTAGCTTTCGTTAGTCTCTTGGTCTCCGTCTTCCTCTGCCTGTCTTCTCATGCCTATTAAATATTTTTTCATTATGTCATTTGAGGGTCTGCTACACTTTGTTACCACACTTCCTACTCATAGCTGTGCTGTGTGCAAAGCGCGCATGCTCAGTGCAAACAAAACCTCTTCACCTACGTGCGCACACTCTGCCAATGAGAGCGCCACTGCCCCCTAATGTAGTTGAGGTGCAATTGCACTTTATTCTCGGACAGTTAAAAAAAAAAATCAAAATAAAAAAGCATGTTCCCGAGGTCAAGCGCGCCCCCCTTGACGGAACCTGGGGGGGCGCGCCCCACTATATGAGAAACACTGACATAGCCCAACATCTTGCCCAATGAAATCTGAGGCTGAAGGAATGCAAACAAGTCATCACCCAGATTCCTGACGCGTCATGACAATCTTGTCCACTTTCCTGTTTGTTCGAGCATCTCAGCTTCCTTTCCCGAGACTTTTTCATGCACTCAGTTAGCTACCAAAGTGAGTTGGTTAAAGACTGAGTTTGATCGGTGCTTCTCTGACTTCAGAGCACAGCAGTGTAGCGTTGAGATCTTTGCCAATCCTTCTCACCACTGATGTCTGCAGTGCGCCCAAAGACCTCCAAATGGAGTTCATTGAACTTCAAACTACAGTCGTCTGAAAACAAAGTTCCAGAATGCTGCAATCCAGGATTTTTACGGGCTGCTGGCCCTCACTTAATGCCACAGCTTCGATTTCAATGCTGCCCATGTTCTGTCCATTTTTGGGAGCACCTATCTGTGCGAACAAATGTTTTCCATCATGAATTTGAACAAAACCAAGCACGGATCATGCCTGACTGATGATAACCTTCATGCTGTTCTACGGATTGCATCAGCACAGGACCTAAAACTAGACATTGACACACTGGCAAAGGTAAGCATTTTTTTCCCAGAAATGTAAAATAAAATATAATTCAACACGAATAAGAGTAGTTAAACCCTTAAATTTAGGAGGGCCCACCGAAGGGCACTCCGTCATCTGTCAAAACAAATCGCTGATGCACGTCGTCAGCTGAGTACATGTGTGAACATGTTATACTTCTTATAAAAGCTGAGTTTCAGGAGATTTGAATGGTACCCTACATGTTACAATTGTCGAATTTGAACCGGAACTTGGGGAGACCTAAAGCTTTGTTCCTGTAGTGTTTTCAAGTCCTAATCAACATTCTAAATCCATTTTCAAGGCAGATTTTGTGAAATTAGACAAACTAAAGATTTGCCTTTTTCTTCTGTTTTCGAACATCCGTAGTTCAGTGGCAGGAGCACTTACACATATTCTTACTGTATGGGAGAAATATTCATAATGATAACATTTTGAATATTTCAAAAAGAGACCAAAACTATGCTGATACTCCAAATGGTTCAAGAACAGCTACAAATTTACCTTGGGTGCACCTTTCCATCGGCATTTTTCGGAACATGATCAATGGATTGTAGACAGGGCATCCACTTAGTGTGTTTAAGGACACGCAGCATCTCCTCATCACAAACTTAGCTAAAAACTTGACCAATATACTGTAGTTTTAAACTCAGTCAACTTTTGTGTTGTCATTTTTAGTTGATTATGTATTATTTATCTGCATCTGCCTGTTGCAGATATTCAGTTTGTAGGTGAGCAGTTTGGGTTTCATAAGATGACATATTCAAAGGATTTATGTTACAACAGAGCAAAAAGCAAACTTTTTTTTCTGTACAGATGTAACGTTGTAATGTAATATTCATGACAACAGAAATCAGACAATCTTTGTGTAATATTTTAAGGACCGGTATGTGTATTTATTTGCATATAAACCTTCATGGTTATAGTTTTCTGTGAAGTCTTGGTGAAATTATTCTTTGAGAATATTTTGTTAACAATTACTTCTGGGTTGGGTCACATATACCAAAAGGAGAGTCAGAGAGAGAGAGATTGGTGGAGACAGAGACGAGATTGTAATTTCATGTTATGTTTTTTTATTATTTTCGAATTATCTACTGCTGGGTTACAAGGCCAACCGTATATTGTATTTTATTTATTGAATGTTTGAGTCAAAGAGATAAATGTACATATCGATTGGATCTTGTATGGAACAACTTTATTTTACTTTTCACAGCATTTCAGAATGGACGGTTAATAAAACGATTGTGGACCTCATTGCGGGATGCGGTTCTTTACCAGTGGAGATGCACTCCACTGCTCGTGCTGTGAATGCGTGTGACCTTGGAAATACGTCGCCAAACATCTGGTGGTCCGAAAATAGTGGTGACATACTCTCATTTAGCGATGATGGAAGCGTGGGTAAAATGACGATAACAGACTGACAGACTGGCTCACGGGCCTAAAATAGTGGTGACCAACAGTGGCCTGTTCGTGGTCTCTGTGTATGGAGTTGTCATCAGATTCCTACAAAGTCCTTTACTTATGTGGTCAACACAAGATCAGGATTAACCCTTTCATGCACCAATAATGATAACCTGTAACCTGATAACGTGATAAGCTGTCCACTGTAGTAACTGCTGTCCCTGAAAGGGTTAATGTCAGACATTTTGATCAACATTTGTCGTTTTTTTTTTTTTTCTCTCTGCAGGCTTAACTTTCAAATACAACTCCAGCTATTTCAAATTGTGCTTCGGGGTCAGGCATCTTTCTTGACTCTTCTGCAATAATGCTTCAGGAGGCTCACAGTACATGCACACATGTTTTGGATCTTAAGTGGTCTCTTAACATTCAAACTACTTGATATCTTCCAGAACATGGAAATAATTGGTCAATCACGGAGTAACCAATCAGTACTTTCAACCAAATCCCTTTATGTTTTTGGCTGCTGTACCAACATAGTCAAACAGAACACAATGTGATGTATAAAATGTATTTCACTCCCATACCAACACACCCTCCCACAAAAAAGACCTCACAGCATGCACATAAATTCTTCTTTTTTTTTTTTAAATAGAAAATGTTGTCTGATGTAAGTGTGTCACAGGATATTTTCGCCTCAAGCAGTTTTTGGCAATACCAAATGCTGGACTGTTTGTGGGGTTGTGTCAACTCCAACAAGTTATCAACTGTATCTACGTTATCTGTTACATCTTCTGTTTCTATTGAATTGTATTTATCTTTCTAATTATTACTGAAGCTCACAAGGATCCTCCTTTGGCCTGGAAGAAGAACTGTCTCATCCAAACTACGTTCTGGAGCCCCTGTTCCAAGTCCTGTGGCCTGGGCATCTCTGTGCGTGTCAACAATAACAACCACAAATGTGAGATGAGGAAGGACATGCGTCTGTGTCTACTTCGCCCATGTAAAAAGAGTGTTATCAACAGCATTCAGGTGGTTATAAAAACATTCCCCTCAAATTGTCGGATTAATGTTGTACATGTTTTTAAATCGGTATCAATGAAATGACTTTCAATTGTCAATTCTAGGTGCCAAAAGGGAAAACATGCCAACCACAATTCCAGCCAAAACGAGGGGAAAAGTTTGTGCTTTCGGGCTGCACAAGTATCAAGAGGTTCAAACCGACGTACTGTGGTATTTGTGCTGACAAGCGCTGCTGTTCCCCCAATAAGTCAAAGATGATCATGGTTAACTTCAACTGCCCAGGAGGCTCGAAGATAGAATGGAAGATGCAGTGGATAACATCTTGTAGCTGTCAGAGGAAATGCACTGATTCAGCTGACATGTTTTCAGATCTGCGTTTAATGTAACCAAGCCGGTCGTGATGGGCATAATGGTTATTTTCAGTATACTGAATGAGTTCATTTAAAAGATTCGAAGAAAGTTGTTCAACAAATTGTTTATTTGTGAAAGACAACGGCAGTATATTCACTCACTGACTCATTCATGAATGACAACAGCATGGTAGTACCTTCGCTTCAGTCCCCTCGCCACCTGCAGTGCATGCTGGTCATTCAGTGGTCATGCACCGAAGATTCACGAGTAGGTAAAAGTCTGCAGTTCCTATTCTGTGGTCAGCCGACACGCTGAGCTCAAATGAATTAAGAAAAGATGCTTATACGCAAAATGTGTCTGTGTGTGTGTGTGTGTGTGTGTGCGTGTGTGTGTGTGTGTGTGTGTCCAGAAATTATACACACTCGAAGGGTATGAATAATTTAGTGTTTGACTAGGCCTATCCCTATTACAAATAAACTAGATGCAATCCAATTAGTGATGCTTCAATTGATCGGTGGACGCGACCAAAGCTTTTAATTGCCGATCGATCACACTATGTATCTAATTATTCTGTTATGGGGTTCACCAACTACCCCAATATATTTCATTGATATTGCTATTTCATGCAACTAACAAAATAAATGAAGTACATTATATATTACTGCATCCAGTGGTCAGCACGACGACCTCACAGTGCAGAGGTGCAGGGTTCGATTCCGGCTCCGGTCTCCCTATGTCAAGTTCACGTGTTCTTCCCGTGCCTGCGTGGGTTTTCTCCGGATTATCCCACATTCCAAAAACATGCATGGCAGGCTGATTGAACACTCGAAATTGTCCCTAGGTGTGGTGTGAGCGCGGATGGTTGTTCATCTCTGTGTGCCCTGCGATTGGCTGGCAACCAGTTCAGGGTGTCCTCCGCCTACTGGCCGACAGTGACAGTGAGCAATTGACCTTGATGTTATGATTTCACACGCAACTTAAAGTCACGGTTTGTTTAAAAAAAAAAATAAATAAATAAATAAATAAATAAATCAGTAAATAAATGTATTCCGCCATACAATGCACTCTTTGAACCGAGTGGGTAGATCACATGAAATCCCTGTTGCAGTATTGCTTTGTTCTATCCATCGGCGTCACAAATACAAGACAAAAAATATTGCACAAATTTTGGCCTTGACAGAAAAAGCCCCCTGAAAATTGTTTGAGAATTGAGCAAGCTATGTCTTATTTTCAGTGCACATGCATTGGCTTCCATGGGAACGAGCTTCACCGCCGGCACAGGGCTCCCATTAGCATCTCGCATCAGCAGTTGGAAACCTTTGATGGCCGCAAAGAGTTTCAGAATGGGTGGCAGTTGCCGTCAGGGATCTATATACTTCAAGTGTTATCACTGCAGTAATCTCAATAGACAATCTTATCTTTCTTTATTCACATATTTAGGGTGTGACAGAGAGCGACAATATCAAGTCAGGTCAGGTTTCTTCTTCTTCAAGGTTATGTAGGTACCACACAGTGATCAGATAGACAAACTACCGGTGAAATACAAAATATTATTGGAAGCACTCTTCTTATCTTTTACAGCTTTTTTTTAAATTATACCTAATGAAATGAATGATGAAATTATTCATTTCATACTCGACTTCGGTAGGACTGGCAACAGGAATAAGCCCCCTTTGAATCCAAATGAAATTCCATTCTGATTTGCCCCGTGATGAGTATTTTCATTCCATTTAGTAATTTGTTCAATAAATTCTAATTGGACGACAGTTGGACTACAAACTCTATGTAAACGTGAGTTCGTGTTTCGGTATAAGACATTGGCAAACATCTCCACCTGTTTTTTGACATGTCACAGATCAACATAGTAACTGAATCATAATTTGTGCATTTTCTGTACCATTTTAAGCAGTGTTGTGTCTTTGAATAATAAAGGGATTGAAATGTAACAATGTATTTATTTTTTTAAATCTGATTCATCAATTAAGCGGCACGTCGGTCTCACACTATAAAGGTGCAAAGTTCGATTCTGGCTCCAGCCTTCCTGTGTGGTGTTTGCATTACGCCCGTCATAAAGGCCCTCCTGAAGGAGAAGGAGAGGGCTTTTGTATTGAGAAACAGAAAGGAGCTGAAGGCCATGCAGATCCAGCTGAGGAGAAGGATCAGAGAGATGAAAAAGGCCTACAAGGTGAAGATGGAGCTTCCAGGCCAGAAATGTCACTGGTGTCTGGAGAGGCCTGAAAACCATTTAAGGCCACAAAAGCCCAAAGACAGAGACTGTGAGGGACAAGGACTGGGCAGACGAGCTAAACCGTTTTTTTCAATCAGTTTGACTAGACGTCTGTCCCTCACCCGGTCCACCAACTCCCCTCCCCTCCTCCTCTCACGACCAGCTTCCAACACCAAACAACTGCCCTCTCAGCCAACCCCCCAAGGTGGACCACGACCTCATATCATGGATTACAGATTATCTCACAAACTGGCCACAGCCATGAGGGCAAAGGGCTGTGAGTCGGACAGGCTTCTTTGCAGCACCGGGGCACCGCAGGGGACTGTCCTGGCTCCATTCCTGTTTACTCTCTACACCTTGGACTTAAGCTACGTTACTCCACCCTGCCACATTCAGAAGTTTTCTGATGACTTCGCAATCATCTGCCTCATTATGGACGGAGACAACACAGATGCTCTGATCAGGAAGGGGCAGAGCCGGCTCTTCCTGCTCAGAAAACTGAGGTCTTTTGGAGTTCAGGGGTCACTCCTTAAGACCTTCTATGACTCTGTGGTGGCCTTAGCCATTCATTATGGCATAGTCTGCTGGTCAGGCAGCATCTTAGCCCGGGACAGAGAGAGACTGGACTGACTGGTCAGGAGGGCCAGGTCTGTCCTGGGCTGCTCCCTGGACACTCTGGGGGAGTTGGGCAACAGGAGGATGCTAGCCAAGCTAAAAGCTATGAAGGACAAACCCTCCCACACCCTCCAGGCCAGCCTGACAGCACTGGGCAGCTCCTTCAGCCAGAGATTGACACACGCGTGCTGCAAGAAGGAGAGGTACCGCCACTCGTACCTGCCGACTGCTGTCAGTCTATTGAATAGACAGACCTAAAAACCTGGACTCACCCCCACTCAGCCATTTTTAATATGCTGATATTTATATTTTATAATTTACTGATATACTTTTTGGTCTTTCATATATATATACATCAGAGATGAAAGTCCTCCGGATTTTCCCGGAATTCCCAGTTTTTCAAATTTTTATGAAAATTTCTCCGGAGAATTGAGGAAAATTTGCATAAAATTAATCCGGATTTTAGTTGACACAATTTGAACGAAGACGCGTTTGAGTTCGTTGTATTGCTTTCACGAGCGCAGCCATATTGAGGCACTAACACTAGTAACAGTAAAGAGATTTTTGTTTATGTAATAACGACAGAAGACATGATGGCGTTTGACTAATGGTTTAGTAGATTGAATGGCAACTCGCAACAACAGTAGCAAGCGTCATTTTGCCTCTTGGGTTATACCATCTCAACTAGAACGTGGGGGATAGTCCCCACACATTTTTTGTCTCTTTATAAACACACCTGCTAAACCCCAGTGGAACAAATAAAAGACGCCGTGGACAAGAAAGTTGTCGTAAAAAATATATTTGGCCAAAAAGGGAAAAACACAGATTGGCAGAAAATCGTGTCCGTCTGACTTCGAGTGTCGTCTCGGCTAACTTAGCTTAGCTGTTGTCGTGTGGGACGTCATTCGCGTCGGCGCCGATTGGTTGAAATCAGAAAACGCGCTTGCGTAGATGTTCGCACTGAAGCACGCACAGCAGAGAGCAGCGGACTATCTACTGCTGAGGCTCGCTTAGCTTGAGTGGCGTCGCAACAACAGTAATACCTTCGCCTCGCATTCTCATGGCTTCG
>NW_017806011.1:172349-179463 GCF_001891065.2 Hippocampus comes
TAGTATCATCATAAACAAGGACATGACAAATAAGTATGGAAAATAAGTATGGAAGGACATTTCGTAATGTAAGTGAACCATTGTGCGGTGGTACCACCCAGTGACAACTGTGAGACAATGTGCAAAGTATCAAGCAGAACTCAAGTGATCAGTGGTAGAATACAATACTATAACAGTTGTACAGTTGGTGCAGAAAATCATTGAACCATTTTAAAGTGACCAGTAGCAGTATTTGTAGTACAAGAAATGTGCAATTGTACAGATGTCCTCGAGCGCTTTGAATTTTCTGGTGCGGTGGAGTATACATCAGTGGCTGTTTAGGGAGTTAATGGCTAGAGGGAAGGAGCTGTTTAAGTGTCTGCTGGATTTGGTGCGCATGGATCGGTCGCGCCTGCCTGAGGGGAGTAGCTGGAAAAGGTGGTGGGCAGGGGGCGGGGGATTCAGTAGGATTTTCCGTGCCCTTGTCTTGATTCTTGCAGTGTGCAAGTCCTCAAGAGTGGGTAGGGCAGATGCAATGATTTTTTTCCGCCGTCCTCACTGTCCGTTGAAGTCGGATTTTGCCTACTTCTCCCTTTCATAATTTTGCTGCTGTAAATTGGGAATTTCTCCATTGTGAGACAAATAAAGGTTTTCTTATCTCTTCTCTCATGTTCTCCCCCTGCCTGTGTGGGTTTTCTCCGGGTACTCTGGTTTCCTCCCACATTCCAAAAACCTGCATGGTCAGTTAATGGAGCACTCTAAATCAGGGGTGCCCAAACTTTTTTGACCGAAGATCTACATTTTGATCAACCAACATCCCCGACGGGTGCATACGCACGCACTTACACACGCATGCCATGATGAGCATCAGCCATAACAGCCGCAAAGATGAACAAAACAGCAAAATAAAGTACACACAAGAGTCGATGAGCTTGTGAAAAGGATATCACTGCCTACCTTAGTGGAAAACCTGACGCAGATGCATACGATGCACTTTTGCAGCCTGTTAACTATCGTAGATCACGCATATTGTTTTAAAATGCTTCTCTCGGCCGTCCAGATGCCATTCTTTGAGTGGCATCGGTGAATTGTACACGAAATGCACTTTGCCTGATAATAATAATAATAAAGGCTACATCGCAACAGCTCTAATCACAAGCCGCAATTGCAGACTGCTGAGCGCTAACAACTTCCGGTGACGCAGGTCACGCGCCACCGTATGTTAAAGGTGACCTGCTTCAGCATTCAATGGTACGAACAGTTAATTAAATTTTAGCACTGTTAGATGTCAAATTCCCATTACAGGATGATTAGGGTGACGTGTGCGTTAACACAAAACAATATTTTACTAACATGCACACACACACACACACACACACACACACACACACACACACACACACACACAAATGTTTGTTTGTTTTTTTATTTCCTCTCCACCCCTCGCAATCGACTTGGACCAGTCTGCGAGCTACAAGTTGATCATGATCGATCTTATGGGCACCCCTGCTCGAAATTGTCCCAAGGTGTGAGTGTGAGCGTGGATGGTTGTTCGTCTGTGTGCCCTGCGATTGGCTGGCAGCCAGTGCACCCCGCCGACTGCCCGAAGAGAGCTGGGATAGGCTCCAGCAAGCCCTTGTGAGGATAAGCGAATTAGAAAATGGATGGATGGATAATCAGTTAATTCCAAAAAAAAAAAAAAAAACAACAGAATAATCCATTATTTAAAAAAAATCAATTGTAGCTCTAAAAGTGACTCATGGATGATTGGTATCAGCAGGTGAAAACCGTGAATCCCGAAATGTTTCTATCGCCAAGAGTGATGGTATATAGCTTTTCACTACAGCAGAGCAAGTTCAGACATGTTCCAGATAACGTCATCTTTGGACTTCTGAGGACTTCGCACTTTCTTTTTTTTATCCATCAATTTGTTGTGTACAAGTAAATACGATGATTGAATTAAACATTTATTTGGTTTCAGTGCCATAACAGCCCCCCGAGGGAAGACGAAACTTCAAAGTGGCCTGTGACAAAAAAGGGTTTGACACCCCTGCCTGAAACGGTCGGCTGATGAACATTGGTAGCAGGTGAACCCGCTGGAGGGAAAGCCCTCGCCTGCCACCTGGTGGAGACACACAACTCAACTCAACTGTATTTGTAGAGCACCTTAACACAACCACTACAGAATACAAAGTGCTGAATATGGAGCAAAAATAATTCATACAATATAAAACAAGTAAACAATAAATTAATAACAAAGACAGTCAAACTAAAATGATTGACTATCTAAAATTGATCCTTCCAGGTTGAGGAAAACTGGAGGTGATGATTACTGGACATGTAAAACATTTTGACTGATTAAATCAATAATCAAAGGCCAGAATGGTTTGCAGTCTTTCTTTAATTGTTGAACACCTCACCGAGGCCTCACCAAGGACATGTTCAACCCAGAAAGTACGATTTGTGCTTTTCTGCATTCAACTTTGCTGTATAAAAGAACACTTTAATATTGCATTACTTACTAAAATAAAAATGAATGCAATATGAATCAAAGTTCTATATTCTATTAAATGGCACAAAGTATGAAATTGACATATGTGTCCTTTTTTTGTGACAATTTTGTTCGGTGGTGTGCTGTGCGATTTTGCAAATTTAAAATATGTGCCCTGACTCAATAAAGTTGGGAATCACTGTTTTATGCAGTGGACATTGCAAACGTTTGAAATCTTTTCAAATGCTGTTGCGTTGCATACACAGCAGATGGCACCAAAAACATGACAACCGCTAATCTGTTTTCCCACGTGAATTACAAGTATTTCATGATGGGTATTGTTGAATTGAGCTGGGGCTTTAAGAAGGGCGAGGCTGCTACTGGCAGGTGACCGTTCGCTCGACGTATAAAAAGCGGCATCGCAGTTTGTTTTGTTTGAAAATCATTCACTTCGTTGTCAGCCTGGTCCCAAAGGTTGAGCTACGTTTGTGTCCGCTTTTCTTTGTCAGATCCGTAGAGTTATCTTGTAGATTCAATCATGCTCGCTTGCTTTGTTTGTCTGCTTTGTCTTGGGGCCGTAGGGCAACGTGGGCAAAAGTCTTGCAATCATAGTGGTGTCTTTACTTAGTCCCTGTTTTTGCGAAGTTGCCATGTCCTGTTTGGCCGGCTGCACTGGAATGTTTAAATGACTAATTTGCGTTACAGCTGGAGTTAATCGTGCCGGCGCTCCGCTTCCGGGTTTGACCTCTGGGACTTGTAGTCCTTTTGTTCGGTTGCACTTGGTATATTTCTGTTGTTTGGTTTCTTACGTTTAGACTATGAATAATATTGACAACAATAATACATAGTGTAAAATCATGGTTGATAACATTATTTATTAAAATTAATGTTAAGATGAAGGTATTACATTAATTAATGTCAAATATATACATTTACATTGTGATGAAGATAGATATATTTTTGTTGCATTTATGTGTACTGTAGGTTATATTACCTGCTACTGCTATATGCTTCAATAAATGATCAAAATAGTACAAAGTGAGTAATCCTTCCAAGCTGACTGACGATCCCTATTCAGAGGGCTGTGAAAAAACGGGAATAACTGAACAGTAATAACTACCGGGTTGGATTGGATTGAAATCAACCAACAGATCCCCGCAGCCATCTTGTTACCTCTGCATCCCGCTTCCTTGACGCATAATTTTCCCGCCAGACGCACAGTTCCAAATAATGTGCGTTTTTGCGAAAATAAACAATAAATTTTTGCAGCATTTGTTTATAAGAAATACACCTATTATCAATGTATATTGCTGTTGTTTGTGTTATTATCATATGCAATTGAAGAAGTAGACAATTTCAGAATTCTAAATTTGGGACTCTCTAAATGCATAATGGGACTCATACTTTTCTGATCAGCAAGTCCCTGGGACTCGCAGGGCTCAAACTGTAAAATTATCACTGAATCCCCTGATGAGTTTTTAGCCTTGAAGAGGAATAAATCACTCTCAAAGCAAACACCGTGTCTACCTAACCATTGACCAAAGGAGCACCACCATCTAGTGGGAAAAGACCCTGGTGAAATAAGCCTTGGTCAGATAAAGGTTGGGGTAGGACTAGATAAGTTTTTTACTTCTTCCTACTCCTTTGAACATAATAATTGTGTTGTATGATGACTGTTTTCTCTTTTTACTATTTTACTTACCTTACTTTCTGTCAATTTATTACTTTATATGTTTTTATGTTCAAAAAATAAATGAATAAAAGGATAAGGAAAATGTACACACATGAACTTGAAACCCTCAGAGGGAAGCGCTCCGCTGCGCAATCCTCCTTCACTAAGGGGGCCAATAAGCTTGCCTCCAGAGTCAACCTGTTGGGAGAGAGAGCCCTGATTGATGAGCTGAGGGCCCTTGAGGTGGACTATGGGAGGGTCAGTGATGCAGGAGATGACTATGCTGAAACTCTCACTGCAGTAAAAGGAACCGAGGATGAAGAGGACAAGGCAAAAGAAGCAACAGCTGAATGCCTGCGCAAATACACAGAAACCGTTGAGCTCATCCAAGAGACAATCTGGACTAAGTTTGCTGCAGATAACATCAGAGATTGTGCAGAGGCTAAAATAGACCAGATTGAGAGCTGCAACATAAAGAAATGACAGAAAAATGATTTTAAGATCACCAGAAATAGCCTGCGGGAGAGGGTTGATGAGCTCGAACAAAGATGCAGTAACTGGGATGCTCTAATCTCATATGCCAACACAAAGGTGCTGAAGGAGAAGGTCCGAGCTCTGTGGCGCCGAGTAAGAGACTTGGAGGATAGCTGGCAAGATCCAAGATACACAGACAAGTCGTCCGAAGATGTGGATGACAAGGCCCCACAAGAAAAAGAGTCTGACAGAGCAAAGAACATGCTTAACCCAGTCAGCCTCACAGAGCCTCAATTAAGCAGTCTCGGTCTCAAAGATGAACTTCCTTCAGGCAACATCACCCAGGCTGCTCCATTTAATCCCACGCCAACAACCATCTCAAATCCAGGTGCCAGAATCCAGACACCTAGTGGACCAGTTGGTGGCCACACTGAAACTGCATCAAATGCCTTGAACACACCGCCGATGAACCAGAGTGCTACAAAAATCAGTTTCCCCTCGAGAGAGCACTCCTCCCCACGTTTTCTGGTGACATAACAGATTACTTCCATTGGAAGGCTGAGTGGGGAGAACTGGAGCAATTGGGAAACCCATTTAGGACGGCAGGTGTGACAAGGTTACATCTCCTAGCAAGCCTCAGTGAGAAAGTGAAGAAGGACCTAGTCCTGTCCAGCTGCGCGTCCGCTGAAGAATTGTTCCGACGTTTGGATAACAGATATGGGAACAAGGCAAGGATTGTCCAAATGATAGCAAGTGAGGTGCAAGGCCTAGCCCCTGTAAAGACGAATCACCCCAGGAAAGCAATTGAGCTGATTCAGACGGTGGAAAGGGCCCTAAGCAACCTTCTCATCCTGGGTAAAGAGGATGTCATGAAAAACCAACTCGTGGCACATTCCCCCTAGGAATATTTACTGGTCTGTGTGCTTTACACATGGAAGGTACAACAAGTATGATAATGCAAATTACATTGTCTACTTGTTTGACTTCAATCAACAGAATTGCAGCTATTTGCACATTGATTTCCAGAAGGCTTAAGAATTGTATGGGAGTGTTTTTTTGAAATCCGATTTATGTCAATAAATTTATAATCTAAAGATGGATACTTATTATTTTTTGTAACACATTGCATCCCCCAAATATTAAAGAAACAAAAACACATTACAACATGACCTGACAAAAAAATAGCATCAATCACCATTAAAATGCTCTGAGTAAATTCTACTATTATATTGTAACAGTGTTCACATCACATTCTTAAGCACCGGTGGGCAAACTACGGCCCGCGGGCCAATCCGGCCCGCCGAAGATTGGTTAAGAATACAGGAGAAGGTTTGATGTGAATTATGCAATTCATGTCATTTTGACTTGCAATGACCGGCGTTCAACACCAGGTGGCGCAGTGACTTGATTGTGCAGTGCCCGGACCGAAAGAACCATACAGAGAGAGAGAGAGAGAGAGAGAGAGAGAGAGAGAGAAAGAGAGAGAGAGAGAGAGAGAGAGAGAGAGAGAGAGAGAGAGATATTTGATGTATGATGTATCATCACAGACCCTCTTCCTTCTGTGCTTTTATTTTGGAGAGCCCACTTCCAGGGACTTTCTGTGTCTTTTTCCCTTTAATTACAAGGCCGGGCCGCAGGGTGCCCCCACACCTGCAGCTGATTAGCAATCACCTCCTGCGTATAAGAGCTCTGCTAATCTGAAAGCGGGTGCCAGATGATTCTCGCATTATGAGTGGCATCTAGGCGATTGCTTGTGCACACACTTGCCATTTTTGTATTTTTTGTGCATACTCAATTGTTCTTGTTTTCCTTGTTCCAGTGCCTGCCTCCCTGCCCAGCCTGGCTCCACATTTCCCTCCCCGGACCACTTGACCCTGCACCCTTCCTTCCCCCATCTCCTTCGCTTTTGGATCCTCTGCCGCCATTACCTTTGCCGACCACAACAATATGTTGACAGTCCATACCAAACATCAACAGAACAAAAAGCATTAAAGTATTACCATACTTTTTTTTAATGAGAACAGTGAAACAACTGTGTTATATGTCCTGTATGAACGCCCAAGTATGATAACAACATACATGTGTGACAACATAAGCAACAAAGCGCAACAATATATTGCCCAAAAACTGTAGCATACAGTACAGGTATATGACAAAATATAACAAAGTTAGGACTATTTGCTACAAAATGAGACGAGTAAAAGACCTGGTGGCTTTCTTTCCACGCACTCACTGTCTCGAACTTGACCTCCCCTCGATCACCACACAAGACAGCGTTGCTCAGCTGATGTCGTGCAACGAACTTTTGAACCCACCCACGGGACGCTTCGAAGTCTTCGATGCCCATAGCACTATGTAACTCGATTGCTTTCTTATTAGCGATCCAGTTTGCGGAAAGTTTTTAGCACGATAACAGTCAAACCATTCCAGGAAACGTTTATTTACTCGATTGTCCGTCAAGCCGCATGCAATTCACTCTGAGCATGGAAACACCCAGA
>NW_017806011.1:179584-180292 GCF_001891065.2 Hippocampus comes
TGTCAGGCTTCCGCAGAGCTTGCTGATGATCTGATCATTTGAATCAGGTGTGTTGCAACAGGGAGACTTGGAAAACATGCAGGACAGCGGCCCTCCAGGACCTGAGTTTGACACCTATGATCTACAGGATGTAAAAATATTCGCAATTCCAGTAAAACTAACTCCAATAAAGAGTCACTTGCATGTCGCCCTTTTGGATCCAATGATTGAAAATAGCGGTGCAGACACTCTTATTCCGTCGTATCGAGCGGAGCTACTTGCGTTAGCGCTACTGCGGGCTTCCGTATCGTCTCCCCTCTCCCTCCCTGTACTCTGCAACTTCAAATAACTGCGCCACCTGGCGTTGCTGGATCCAATGATTGAAAATAGCGGTGCAGACACTCTTATTCCGTCGTATCGAGCGGAGCTACTTGCGTTAGCGCTACTGCGGGCTTCCGTATCGTCTCCCCCTCTCCCTCCCTGTACTCTGCAACTTCAAATAACTGCGCCACCTGGCGTTGAAATGCCTGTCATTACAAGTCCAAATGAAATGAATGCAATCATTTACATTGAACCTTAATTGTGGACTGTACCAACCTTCGGCGGGCCGGATTAAAAAGACCAACGGGCCGGATCCGGCCCGCGGGCCGTAGGTTGGGGACAGCTGGGTTAAAGCAATAAAAACTCAAAATGAGTGTCACACCTAAACAAAAGGACTTATGCACACAT
>NW_017806011.1:180376-180624 GCF_001891065.2 Hippocampus comes
TTGAACCAAATTTAATTGACTGAAAACCTAACAAATACATTCCAATATGGTCAGATAAATAAAGCAACATTTTTTTATGGCTACGTCAGTAAACTTTAATTTTCAACAGGCACAAAAAAAATTCCTTTGTATAAAAATACCCATAACATGAATGAAAGAAGCCGATATTATTCAAGGCACTATCACTAGTCCATATTTTCTCTTTTAGCAAAAGTAGGCTAAATTTACTTAAAAGAAAAACAAATAAT
>NW_017806011.1:181260-188184 GCF_001891065.2 Hippocampus comes
CACAGGTTTTCCAGCTACGTCCATGAACATGTACTTCGACTCCCACCTTGTTTGAAACCCCCGGTTCTCAGTGTCCACCTTCCGTTTTGCCATTTTTGATGGGTATCTGAAAGCTAATGTCACTGTTATGGGAACGACTGCTAGACTAATAAATATTTAAATAAAGCGGCCGACTGCTTGGCGCGTCACCGTTGCATTGTGGGAAATGTAGTTTTGGTGCGTGTAAAAGATCTGCGGGCTCTCGGCTTGCTGCGGTCCGCGGGCCGGTTCTAATAATAAATCAATATCATCCCAGGGGCCGCTGAAAACATTCTCGCGGGCCGGATTTGGCCCGCGGGCCGGCATACTGAGAACTCATCACCACCAGACAAAAAACTCAGACTTAACTGATATAGGAAACACACAACATAAACATGGACTTCAAAAGTTTTGATTATGCTGACCACAAGACATTCGACCCTGAAAACAACTTGGACCCAGACAATAATTTCTTCAATCATAATCACAGCATCACAAACTCCAAGTATGATACGGATGAACAATTGTACACAAATGTAGAACTGAAAAATACACTTTCAGTAATACACTTAAACAGTAGAAGTCTTGATTAAAATTTCACCAAAATCAAAGAATATTTGACTACATTCAATAAATTTACAATAACTGCCATATCAGAAACTTGGCTTGATGATGAAAAAACAAGTGAAATGAAAATTGAAGGATATGAAATGTATGCAACTAATAGGGAAGACAAAAAAGGAGGGGGAGTCGCAATATATGTAGACAAAGCACTTAAATGCAGTAAAATTGAGAGCCTGACAAACACAACAGAGAATCTAATGGAATGCCTAACTCTTGAAATACATATTAAAAATGCATCAAATGTCATTATAAGTTTCATTTATAGGACACCAGGATCTTGTCTTGACACATTTAATAAAAAACTGACAGATATGCTAAGTTGTTCTAATGATAAGAAAACACGAATAATATGTGGCGACTTTAACATCGACTTATTAAACCCAAATGGACACAAAAAAACAACAGATTTCATAAATACAATGTATAGCAACAGTCTTTTCCCAGTCATTCTGAAACCCAGCAGAATAACAGTTGATACGGCCACATTAATAGATAATGTATTTATAAATAAGATTGATCATAAAAAGGAAAGTGGACTTCTCATAACTGATATAAGTGACCATCTACCGGTCTTTGCAGTCTTTCATAATTATTTTGACAGAAAAACTAAATCAATAACCCACATATCAGAAATAAGACTCAGAACCCAACATTCCATCGCGGCTTTCAAGCTTGACCTAGACAAGCAAAATTCGTCTGAGGTCTACACAAATAAAGATCCAAATACTGCGTTTGACGCATTTCAGTCATCCATAACCTCCTTATATGACAAGCATTTCCCAGTAATTAAGGTCTCCAGAAAGTACAAAGACCAAAGTAAGCCATGGATAACAAAAGGCATAGAAAATGCATGTAAAAAGAAAAACAATTTACACAAATCGTTTCTAAAATTTAGAACCAAAGACGTTGAAACAAAATATAAGACCTATAAAAACAAATTAGTAAATATTATAAGAGCGAGTAAGAGAGACCATTTTCATGCATTATTAGAGCAAAATAAAAGCAACACTCGAGAAATATGGAAAATATTAAATCATGTAATTAGAAATAGCTCTATAAAAGCAGATTATCCGGAGTACTTCATGAAAGATAAAAATACCATTACTGAGGAAACTGCAGAAATAGCAAAGGAATTTAATGAGCATTTTGTTAATATCGGCAGTAACTTAGCAAAACAAATTCCTGATCCAATAAATTCTTTTGAAACAGATAAATACATAGAAAATAACTCTTCCACAATGTTTCTTACTGCTGTGAATCATAATGAAATATTAAATATTGTAAAAACAATTAAAAGTAAAAAGTCAACTGACTGCTTTAATATTGATATGACAATAGTAAAACAGATCATAGAAATTGTAGTGCGACCTTTTACATACATATGCAACTTGTCATTTCAAGCAGGTATTTTTCCATCAAAAATGAAAATAGCTAAAGTCATTCCAATTTTTAAAAGTGGAGAAAAAAAATTATTCACAAATTATAGACCAATATCACTGCTACCACAATTTTCAAAAATATTAGAAAAATTATTCTCTCACAGACTTGACAACTTTATTGCAAATCAGTCAAAATTCAGTAAAATGTGAGGGATTGAGGGGGTTGCTCCAGTGAAAAAGAGAAAAACGGACCATCGCAATGGCAGTAATGGAGTTTGTGGAAGCAATAGCCACTAATATAGACAACAAAGAATTCACTGTTGGGATTTTTCTATAGATCTAAAAAAAGCTTTTGAGACAATAGATCATAGTATATTATTGAATAAATTAAAGAGATATGGTATCAGAGGCATAGCATATAAATGGATTGAAAGTTATTTAGAAATCAGATCAGTATGTGCAGTTCAACAACAAAAAAATCTAACCTACCATGGAGTTCCTCAGGGATCAGTGCTTGGACCAAAACTATTCATCTTACATATAAATGATATCTGTAGTGTCTCAAAACAATTCAAATGTGTCCTATTCGCCGATGATACAACCTTTTACTGCTCTGGAGAAAATATGAAACAACTCCTGAAAACTGTGGAAAATGAATTAAACAAAATAAAAAACTGGTTCGACAGAAATAAACTATCTCTAAATTTGACAAAATCTTAGTTAGTTGTTTTTGGCACGAGATCAATCAAACACCAAGTTAAAATAAAGATAAACTCAATTGAAATAGAACGAGTTTATGAAAATAAGTTTCTTGGACTAGTAATAGATACTAAACTATCCTGGAAGCCACACATAGATAATGTTAAAAGAAAAATATCCAAAACTATATGGATCCTCCACAAAACTAAGGATTTGTTGAATAAGAGTTCTTTGTACACATTATATTACTCATTATTACTCCCATATATGACCTACTGTGTGGAAATATGGGGGAACACCTGTAAATCAAACACACTCCCTGTCTTAAAACTACAAAAAAAAAGCAATCAGAATAATCAATAGGTCCAAATATATAGAACCAACAAATCCGCTCTTCATCAAATTAAATACAATGAAATTCTATGACCTGGTTGACTTCAAAATCACCCAATTAATGTATAAAGCACATCACAATCTCCTTTGCCAAAATATCCAGAAGCAGTTTGAAATTAGAGATAGTTGTTATAATCTAAGAGGTATCAATCAAAATAAAAAAATCCAGAACAAGAACAAACATCAAGCAAAGGTGTGTATCAGTAATAGGAGTCAATCTGTGGAATAAGCTTGAAACTGATCTGAAAATGAGTAAATCGCTGGACGAGTTCAAAAACAAATTTAAAAGATTAGTACAAACAAACTACAAAAATCAAAGTTAAGAAGATAAATTCGATATACTTATAAAATATAGTAATATAACAGAATTACATTGATCAACTTATTAAATGTATCAAAGAAATGCAGTATTTATAATGAATATGAGAAAATTGATATAAAAAGGAGAAAGAATAATTCTATATATACAAACCGAAAGGTGTATAAATAGATAAGTACAGTACACATAAGGGTAAAAGTATTTGATGATATGTAGATTTTTTCTTTTTCTTCTTTGTATTGAAAAAAGATCAATTCATATTACTACATAACAAGGGGTAGGACTAGATAAGTTATTTACTTCTTCCTACTCCTTTGAACGTATAACTGTGATGATTTCTGTTTTTATTTTTTTTTCCTTTTATAATTTTTACTTGCCTTCACTTTTGTCAATCTGTTATTGTATTGTATGTTCTATATATGTTCAATAAACAACAAACAAACAAACACCTGATTCAAATGATCAGGATTGTTATCAAGCTTTTTCAGATCTTGCTGATTTACATGACATGCCTGGTTTACATGGAAGCGATTTGTCTGAGTCCACTTTCTGTGACAGTTATAGACTTTAACAATTTGGGAACGCCAGTTGTTGCATCTTGGAAGCAAAAACATTTTACTCCTTTGCGTCTATTTATTTTCCTGCTGTTTTGTAATAAAATGTAATAATTTTTTCCCGAGCCAACACCATTTATTTTTGTGCATTTGTGTCTGTGTTGTTTCAGTCATCCACTAAAATTCAATTCAATTAAAAAAGAAGTTTGCTTTTTGAGACAAATATTGCTGTACGATTAAAACGTGATTACATACAGTGCATAATTAGATACGTATGTTGTTCACGTATGTTGTTCACGTTAATACACGAGTGAAGGGGGGGAAGAGAGCAAGAGAGAGAGGGGGAGAGAGAGGGGGAGAGAGAGAGAGAGAGAGAGAGAGAGAGAGAGAGAGAGAGAGAGAGAGAGAGAAAACATTCCCGTTTGGAAATAAATTCATGGATACAATTAGGAAACAAGAGTCATTCTTGAAATACGATATATTTGAAACACAAAAGAAATACATCTCAAATGAGCAAATAAGTGAAAAAAGTCTCACTCAACCTGAGGTCTGCTGTTCCTGTGGTCCCATAAATGCAGGTACATAAAGATGGGCAGGAGTGGACGACCAAGAAATGATATAGTGGAATGTGAAGGAAAGCCAGAAAATACATCTTTCATTCAAGAAATATTGTCCTTACACAGACGTTTTGCATCTCCATATTGTCTTTCCTGTCCAGTCTGAGTTTGCGATCTACAGTTTAGAGTGAAACTGAATCACAGATTAGTTGGGATTACGCTTCTTAGAAGTAGCATGTAATCCCACACTGTTTCGTCAGAATAACAAATCACAACACCAAGCCTTTAAGATCTGAAAGACAACACACAATAAACACCAGACCAACACAAAAGAGCGATTTTTTTTAGCAATTGCCAAAAAAGCACTTTTGAATTACGTTTTTTTTTTTGTTGTTGTTTGTTTATAGTTTTTTTTTTTTTTTTTTTGCTCAAGAATCCTTTTTGTTTTTCAAAATAAAGGTTTGTGTCAAAAATTTATGCTTGGTTGTCTCTTGATTAGTGCTATATAGTGAAACATAATGTATATTTAAAGGTATGAATGGTTTTACGGTACAGCAATGAATAATTTGAAGCAGTGAACCAGGGTGCGCTTGGAGGTTATTTCACACAAGTAACTGGAAGACTCACACGTTACAGCCAGGACGCAAGCACGGCAACAGAAACGTGAAGCTATTCGTGAAGATGCTTCATTACCTGTCAGGTTTATCCAATTTGACACTTGGGAATAAAACACAAGGAGGAGACAGGAGACTCAATTCTAGTACCAGGAGGGAACGAGGAGAAGCGTTCGGTTTCAGTTCTCGGCACGTCACCCCTCACGATCTCCCCCTTCACCCCCTCATTTATTGGGAAATCTACTACATAGGTGTGTCCAACCTAAAGGGTGGGGGCTGTTGGACACACACTGAACTTGTTTGACTATGTGTGTGTATGTGAGTGTAAATTAAGTACATGTGTGCAATTGTTACAAAAACATCACATTGCAGCTGGTGTTGATGGCTCCATCCACTGTCCAACCTTGCTCCTGTTTAGTCTTAACACTTATCTCTTCCCAACCACGTCCTTGGAAAGGTGGTTGCGTCCCTAAACTTCCACACAGTGCACTAAGCATTCTTGATTATGAATGTGAGTATATAAATATAATACAAAGGATTATAAATGTGAGTATATAATGATGAATATATAATGATTAACCCTCATATTATGTTGAAAAAAAATCACGTTGATTATGTTGTGGTGTTATTTTGACCCGTACTATAAAAATCTACACAAAATAGTCAAAAAACAGGTTACACCAGTAACAACTTTGTTTAAGATTATGTAAACATTCAGAAAAGAGACAGAAAACAGATTTTTAATCCCAACAGTATATTTAAGAACGGTTTAGTTGAAGTTTTTCCATGTCACGTTTCTTTTTTTCATTTAACTCTTCTGAGATTTTCAATGTTTTATCTACAAAGTAATTCACTCGCAGTTGGATGTGTGCTGTCAGATTGTCAAGTCCCCCTTTGGTGGAGTTGAAGTCCAGGATCATTTGTGGCTTCATGTCTTCTCTTGTGCTCAGTGATGCATCTATGTGCATTGTGCTCATTACAAGAACATTTTTGTTTTTCTTTGGGCAGTATGAAACAACTGCTGCTTTCTCAGTGAAAACAAAAACTGAGGAATGCAGAGGTCTGCCCTGCATCTTCAGAATTTCACCGGGTCTTATTTCTTCTGACTGTTGTCAATATATTCAGCTTTCTCTCCTGAACTTCATCTCCAAGGCCATACATTGTAAAGACGTTATGACTTTGCAGTTGTCCTCATTCACTTCCGCCTTTTCTCTATATAAACAGCGTGTCGGCTCTCAATCAGGTTTTGGTACTCAGCGCATACACAAGACGCTCGGCATTATAAGGCGTGCTGTCCACTTTGGAGAAAATTTTAGACTTTTAATGGCGCCTTATAGGTGTGAAAATACGGTACATCAATTTCTTGGATAATGTCTTTTATTTTGCTTGCTCCGTCTTTCATTTTGATCACTTTTACCTTCTCTTCCAGCATCAGAGCTCCTCTTGATGTGGAAGACAATTGTAAATAGCACTGCGACCTTATCCATATCTGTATTTATTTTGCACTTAATTGAACAGTGTTTGTTTTCTTTTCTTCTTTCTTCTTTCTACCCATTATCTTGCTGCTGTGGACTGTAAATTTCCCCATTGTGGGACAAATAAACGATATCTTATCTTATCTTAGCTGCTTGACATTCAATGGTGCGTTTTGTAGCCATTTTCGCAATGCAACGTCCATTCTCGTCTGAATCTAACAATAACAAATACTTCTTGGCATGCAATGAACTTTTAAGCCAGCCACGGGACGCCTCGTAGTCCTCGACTCGC
>NW_017806011.1:188223-191496 GCF_001891065.2 Hippocampus comes
TCAGTATCTACACACATAGACAGTGAGGTCCCTCTTGGCCAATCGGAGGCCAGGATGATGCTCAGTAAGCCAATGGCAGAGCAGCTATGAGTATATTGAGTCCAGGAAACTCGCAGCTGTGACCGAAATAAACATCGTTCACTATGTAAACCAGTGTGGTGGTTGCTGTTGCCTTTTTTCGAACGAAGCAGTCGAGGTCGCTGTTGGATAAGACTTCGTTGTAGTGAATGTCTTCGCGAGGTTGGAGCAGAGAAATTGATTTTGTACAATGCAACAGGGGGGTTTTCGTCGTATGGGGGCAGTAGAATGGGAATTGTGTTAATGCATGAAGATTTTTTCACATAAGGGGGTATTTTCGCCCATGTAGGTTTCGTTCTAGAGGAGTTTCACTGTAACTGGAAGACTCACACGTTACAGCCAGGACGCAAGCACGGCAACAGAAACGTGAAGCTATTCGTGAAGATGCTTTGTGTACTTGGTCCTTGGAGATTTATCATTAAGAGCTGGTGAGTGTGGTTCTCTTTGTGACCAACAGGTGGCATTGCAGGGCTCCTCCTGCAGTGGCACACCTGTTGGTCATTGTGTCATTAGTTCGTGTTTCTGTTCAAAGGACTCCATGCCTGACCAGTCGCTGTTGGGTCACTGTGTTTGTCATTCTTTGTATCTGCTTGTGTTTGTATTTTTGTTAAATACATCTTGTTAAATCCACCCTTCTCCTCCCTGCCTCCCTGCTTTTTGGGGTCCTCTACTCTACCACCTTGCAAACATGACAGAGCTCACTGAATTAAGACCCAACCGTAGCTTTTCATTGTATGATGTCATTGAACTTCAATTTTACAAATACTGCCGACACACGTTGCCCATAAGCATAATATTGAGGAAGGCCCTTATTGTCAAGTGCAGATAACACTGGCCATCAATCAAACAAAAATGACACGACTGTTTCTTGATGTTTTTTAATGTCTTAGTGAGAAGCAATTCAACAATATTATTTCATTCATTCATTCATTTTCCGATCCACTTTATCCTCACAAGGGTCGCAGGGGGTGCTGGAGCCTATCCGAGCTGTCTTCGGGCAGTAGGCGGGGGACACCCTGAACCGGTTGCCAGCCAATCGCAGGGCACACAGAGACAAACAACCATCCACGCTCACACTCACTCCTAGGGACAATTTAGAGTGTTCAATCAGCCTGCCGTGCATGTTTTGGGAATGTGGGAGGAAACCGGAGTACCCAGAGAAAACCCACGCAGGCCCGGGGAGAATATGCAAACTCCACACAGGTAGGCCGGAGCTGGAATTGCACTGTGAGGTCGACGCACTAACCACTGGACCACCGGGCCGCCTCACTCACAACAATGAATCATAAAACCCATTGTTATTAGGTACACCAACGTCATCTAATGACATCCAAAAGTGGGTATTTCTCGCACTGTACCATTTAAATTTTTTTATATGAATGTTTTTTTATAATGACAGTGAGGGCGGTATTAAATGAATGATTCATCATCATGTAATAGAGTGGTACAAATCATATTTCGTCATTGAAATGAACATATATGTCAATAATCCATCGCAGCCACACATGCAACATGGCTACCAAGAGGCAGTATATTGTAGACAGACTGATTTACACTCGTAAGACACAGTGGAAGTCGTTCTTTTTTGCAGTGGGGAAAGAATACCTCCTTGCACGTATGGCTTATTGTCTGTGTACATGTGTTTATGTACCATTCGTGGTCAAATACCAATTGCTGAAGTGGTTATGACACCTCAACTGTCGGTGCTACAGTGAAACTCCTCAACAACGAAACCTACATGGGCGAAAATACCCCCTAATGTGAAAAAATCTTCATGCATTAACACCATTCCCATTCTCTTGCCCCCCATACGACAAAAACCCCCCTGTTGCGTATTACGAAATCATTTTCTCTGCTCCAGCCTCGCGAAGACATTCACGACAATGAAGTCTAATCCAACAGCGACCTCTACTGCTTCGTTCGGAAACGGCAACAGCAACCACCACACTGGTTTACAGAGTGAACGATGTTTATTTCGGTCACAGCTGCGAGTTTCCTGAACGCAACACACTCATAGCTGCTCTGCCATTGGCTTACCGAGCATCATCCTGGCCTCCGATTGGCCAAGAGGGACCTCACTGTTGATGTGTGTAGATACTGTCGCTAGATCCGTGGAAGATAGAGTGGAATGCATCTGATTAGCTGCTCAGAGTAAATTGCTTGTGGCTCGACGGACAGTCAAATACACGAATGTTTCCTGGAATGCTTTACTTGTTATCACGCTAAAAACTTTACGCTAACTGGAGCGCTAATTAGAGAGAAGGTGAGTTCCATCACGCTACCTATGGCCATCGAGGACAACGAAGCGTCCCGTGGCTGGCTTTAAAAGTTCATCGCATGACATCAGCTGAGCAACACTGTTTTGGGTGGCGATCGAGGGGAGGTCGAGTTAGAGACAGTGAGATGGTGGAAAGAAAAGCCACCGGGTCCAGGAAGTATTTGTTATTGTTAGTTTCAGATGCAGCAAGAACGCTGCATTGCTAAAATGGCTACAAAACGGACCTTTGGATGTCATGCAGCTAAGACAAGAAGAGCTCTGATGCTGGAAGAGAGGGTTAAAGTGATCAAAATGAAACACGGAGGAAGCAAAATAAAAGACATTATCCAAGAAATTGATGAAGTGAAAGTGAATGTTGATCGTAATTTTCGCAATTTCTTTCCTTTTTTTTTCTTTCTACACTGACAATATGAAGTGTCAAATAAGTGTGTGCTCATACTTATGCACTATTGGAATAAAACTAGAGTCCACGTGTTTGTGTGTGCGTGTGTGTGTGTATGTGTGTGTGTGTGTGTGCTTACATCTGAGATCAAATTTGCTACAGTGAAAATCCCCCTGTTGTGAAAAATTTGCTGCAAACATGATTTCGTTGTACAGGAGTTTCACTGTAATATAATAATCAAAGTAACATACAGAAATATCTATCTACCTATCTATGTCGAGAGAGTTCAGCGGTGCAGTCGTAGCGACGACACTGAAAATAAAACGTCTCCAGTAGGGTGGTCCACATTTTCATGGCAAAAAAAAAAGTTTGTCGGATTCGTCGGGCCGGGTCGGAATTCTTGTCGATACTATGGTACAAGGTTCTGTGCAAAATTTCATTCCGATCTGATGATATTTTCCTGTCCCGCAAAGCGGCCAAAGTTTCCACCATAACAACTGGTCTCAATAGGGTGAACATGTGTATTTTAACCGTG
>NW_017806011.1:191713-193309 GCF_001891065.2 Hippocampus comes
GCACCACTCCCGGCCTGAAAAAAATGCAAAACGGATCGGATCACTTCCAGACAGTCGCGCGATGTAGACAGATGTACAGATAGACAGATGGACCAGTTAACATGGACCAACAATCTCACCAGTGTTGCAGGATCACCACGGTTGCCTTTTTTGCAATACATGCGTTCCTGTCTTCCGTCTTTGAATTATTGCAAGTGCGAACTGAGCAAAACAAAATCCTTACTGTACGGGAGAAACCGTACTACCATTCAGCCCCGTAACATTCTTTCCATAGGGGAAACTTTGGTCGCTCTGCGGGACGGGATAAAATTATCCGATCGGAATAAAATTTTGCACACATCCTTGTGTCATAGTATCGACAAAATTTCCGACCCGGCCCGACGAATCCGACAAACTTTTCCAAAATGGACCACCCTAGTCTCCAGTGTTGTGCCTCGAACTAAGTGTAGTGATCCGAAATGATGTCTACACAAAACCATAGAGAGACTTCCGCCGAAGGACCAACAGAATCAACAGAGCCTGACCGCTGTGTTCAAAGCAAAGTTGAGAAAAAAAAAGTATGCAACCATGTCTTCATCCACTGTTGGCTGAGTACTTGTTTACCTTAGATGTGCACTTCATAATTTTATATTGTTCTGTTTTGATTCCCTAAAAAGAGCTGTTGAAGGAGCTGTTGTGTGACAAAATATTTTTTTCACTGTTGTTGATGGACAGTAATATTGTGTGAGAGATTATGTGTGAATAACTGCTCCAAGTGAAAAATGTTAATGTAAAATTGAAAATCGAAATTGTTGTTTCAGTAAATATTTGCATTTTGCACATAGAAAACTGATCCATGATTCCATGTTGATGAGAGCATTAAAACGGGGAAAAATAGGACAAAAAATATAAAAGGAAATTAAGAAACGATAAAAAATGTGTGAGTAATCACGATTAATTATGAGTTAATTATGACAGTTGCGTTTGTAATCATGATTAAATATTTTAATTATTTGACAGCTCTAACATATATATCAGTGGCAGGCCGTGCATTTCAAACTTAGGCCTTCATTAAGAAACGATAAAAAATGTGTGAGTAATCACGATTAATTATGAGTTAATTATGACAGTTGCGTTTGTAATCATGATTAAATATTTTAATTATTTGACAGCTCTAACATATATATCAGTGGCAGGCCGTGCATTTCAAACTTAGGCCTTCAGTGACGTCACATACATGAACACAATACTGTATAAGCTCGTCAAGCAGCACTTAATTTCAGGAGCATTTAAAACCATCAAGTATGCATTCACAATTAAGAGCAGGAAACTAAATTTACAGATAGTCAAAAATAAAAAGATGATTTAAAAATACGAAATAAAATGCCACCCAAATTACGCTGTGTGATCTTAAACAAGTCTGTCCAATAAATTGCGCAATGTCGCAGTTTCATATAAGACACCAACCAAACAATAACAAAACAAATTGTTCTTTGAAAATAAACAGATCATTTGCATTTTGAAAATCGGCGATACAACAGCAAATAACTGACATAACTGACTAACTAATAACTGACGAACAGCTGAGATTGAACGAACTTTCGTGCACGAACGTGA
>NW_017806011.1:194351-194905 GCF_001891065.2 Hippocampus comes
CACAAAGCTTGTCGGCAGTGGGAAACTGCCGACAAGCTTTTTAGAGACAGTGATTTTATTTTTCAGCAGAATTTGGCACCTGCCCTCAAATACAAAAGTACTAAAGCCTGTTTTGATAACCATGGGATAACAGGACTTGATTGGGCAGCAAACATGTTGGGTTATAATAACACCGAAAATATGCCAAAGGCTGATGGCCTCTATCTCATGCTAACGTACAGGTGTCATGAATGCAAAAAAGGTCCAAAAAAGTTCTGAGGGCTTATGACTTGAATGCATTTTTCAGAAGGCTAATGTTTCTTTGTTCAAGATCCTTTCTTGTTGATCACATGAAATATTCTAATTTGTGTAACTGTTTATGAATTTTTTTAAAAATTCTTTGTCTTTCAGATAAGAAAACCTTTATTTGTCTCAGAATGGAGAAATTCCCAATTTACAGCAGCAAAATTATGGGAGAAGTAGAAGAACAAAACTATATAAATAAATAGAAATGATAAAATATAATATATAAATAGAATTATATGCTATATATATATATATATATATATATATAT
>NW_017806011.1:194991-196084 GCF_001891065.2 Hippocampus comes
ATACACAGTATATATCAGTGGCGGATGCTGGTCTGTCAAGAAGGGGAAGCTCAATTTCGGGCTACATTATAAAATGTATCAGTTTATTTCTACATGAATTCTACTCTCCGTTCTTTTTCAAGAAAATGATCTGTGACCCTGGCATACCAACAAGGCGTCTTTTCCAAGTTCTTCACTGTGGTGATATAAGTCAGTCTGCGAACACAAGCAACTACAATAAAACACACCAGAAATAAAAGATGAATCTGTCGCTAGTCGTTTTCAACAAAGAGAGTGTTGCCATTCGAGATTACTAGAAGTCTCCAGTTCAACTCAGAACAGAATGAGAATTGAAAAATGCTCCCACGGATGCCTACACCAAAAGATCGGTGATTGGCTCATTTTACTATCAATCATAACGACATTCCGCCTCAGACAGATCATACAAAAATCCTCATGCAGAAAGTTCAGCGTCCAGGCGGGGCCGATACACGCCCACTGTCCTTAGACTCCCAGAGACGCCGGGCGTCCGTGGGCGGGACAAAAACCAGCTTGTATCCAATGACTCGTCTCCGTTCAACACATTGGGACAACCTACCCTGAACTCTCGAGACGCCCGGCGTCTGCCCAATCGACGCTCTGCGGACGTTCTGCGGACGCTCTGCGTCCACCGTTTAAAGCAGGGGTCCCCAACCTTTTTTGCCCCACGGACCGGTTTAAGTCAGACAATATTTTCAGGGACCGACATTTAAGGTGTGGTGAATTAATACAACAAAATAATATGGTATGAGCTGCATGCAAACTGTGGTGTTTTCGAAATATAATAATAAACACAAGGAGCGTCTAATCTGGCCGCAACACTCCGATCGCTATGGCAATGTTTAATGCCTTCAAAATACGATACAACGCAAATTCAAAGTGCATGAAAATGACGACTCACCACAGCACCGAGCTTGATTTTCTGCACCCAGACGGTCCCATCTCGGGGTAATAGGAGAGACAATGACACCGCAAGTGTGTGGTTTATGTCCAGTCTACTTCGTAATTTTGTTTTCGTCGCCGTTGCTGCATAATCCCCCCCCGCCTCACACAGGTAGGATGTCGGAAATAGCAA
>NW_017806011.1:196348-204536 GCF_001891065.2 Hippocampus comes
TATATATTACATTATAATTATGCCATAATCAAGAAAACAAACAAATTAAGGCTTGATTTCACCTTGTCTGTCATGAACAATATAACATACAAGTTTAACTTTTTGAAACAAATTATTGAAATAAATGGAATGGCTGGCAACCAATTCGGTGTGTGTGTGTGTGTGTGTGTACGTGCGTGCGCATGTGTGCGTGTGTCTGTGTGTACGTGTGTGCGCGCGTGTGTTTGTACAGATAGAGCGGTTATATTTTGCGTGTTGGCTGCTCGATAAACAGGTAAGAAGAGGTAAGTGTTGTTTTTGAGGAATTGGAGCTGCAGTTACTATTATGACCTGTAAGGGGCGCTTGTTGACACGTTCATACCGAGAACGTCCGAGGAGTCGCGTGGGAGTTTCTCAGCCACGGTACTCATGATGAGAATCCCGGCTCTTTTGAGAGAGCCGGTTCTTTTGGCTCGCCTCACGAAAAAGAGCCGGCTCTTTCAGCTCTCAAATGGCTCGTCAGTTTTTTCGTTGCTTAAATTAATCTACTACCAAAAATGACGTAAAATTATGTGTAAAACGAATTACTAATGTATAGTAATTCAAAGTATATCAAATATGTATTATTTATATGGCTTTATTTATATTATTCTGAACATACTTAACGTGAGTACAACATGGAGTGCTACAAAAAATAAATTACCAAGTACAAAAATAAAGACCCATCTCAAAACAAGGTCAACAAAAAGTTCCAATCTCTGATTGTGTATATTTATTAGCTTTTAACTATTTACAGTAAAACAACATAAGTAAGCTTTGATTACCACACAAATTATCAATTAAAATTTGATATTGGATATTTTAACCTTGCACAGTCTACATGCTGCCTTTGAACTGTCAATTAAGTTGAAATGAGTCCAAATTTCACTGCGTTTCCTATCCTTTTTCTCACCTTTCTACTTTCCACCGTGTTTTTTTTTCTCTGTAACGCTATCTAGCTCTCTCGTCTCCCTGTCTCTCCTGTTCGTGTGCTGCTCACATGTGCTGCTGTGTGTGTCTCTAACTCCTCCCCCTTCTTTTCACTGCAGCGCGTGTAACGCTCCCCTCCCTCTTCTACCACGGATCTTGACCAATCACGTGCGGCTTTAACCGAAAGGGAGGAAGAAACAGGAGAAAAAAAAAAGTCGGCTCCGATTAGAAGCGGCTCCCTGTTAGGAGCCGGCTCTAAGAGCCGGTTCGTTCGCGAACGACACATCACGACATGGTAAGCCTTGCAGAGCTGTCCCTGCTCGAAACTGAGTTATCACGCAAGACGAATGTTTTCTGAAAATTCCCGTCTGGGACCGGGACCATGTCCGCTCCGACGCCGCATCGACACGAGCAAGATTTGGTTCAGCGGCGTGACCTCACAGAGTCGTCGGTCGAAAACCAAAGAGGCTGGCATTCTCTCCCTCAAGCTGTCAATGGCGCAAGGCAGACGGCAGCACAGCCGCAGCCGAACCGGGTAAAAACCTCCTGCTAAGAAGCTAGCTTTCGCTGTTTACGAAGCGACAGGCGAACTTTGTAGCGCATAACGCTTATTTTTTTTTCAACCATACGGCAGGGCTTCGAGTTGGACCGAACACTTTGAAATGTATTTCCGACGTCCCGCAGCTGGTTTGTGTTGGTTATATTACCCGTTTCGGTGGCCATTCCTGTATTTTATTTTTAATCTTGACAGTCAGTTTACTGTGTACATTTACAACATTTAATGTGCTGATAGTGTCGGTCCAAAACGTCATTCACTTTTCTACCTGTCGTCGATAAAACTGGCAACCAGTTAAGGGTGTACTCCACTGACTGCCTGAGGACAGCTGGGAACATTTAAAAAGGATATATATATTTTAAACGCACATTTTGAAATTTATGAAAATCGGGATCTAACTTTCAGCCTTTTTGGGTCGTGGTCCTTTCGGGTGACCGAGAGGCATGTTGTCTGTCGTGGCCCTGCCCGAACCAACACTGTCCCTGTATATACATAATAATGCATTTTATTTATAAAGCACTTGTTGTCAAAACCTCTATGTGCTACAAAGCATGATAAAGGACAGAAGGTCAATAAAAAAACATGAAAGCACTAAGATCAGAAAGAATAAAACGAGATTAAAACCAGTTTGGAAAGGCCTGCGTGAGTCTTCAGGCCCTTTTTAGGGGAGTACAGAGGCTGAGGATATCTTAGATGCTCGGTAGGTCATTCCGGATGCGGAGAGCCGTGGAGAGACAGGCCCGATCTCCCATGGTCTGGAGATTTGGTTGGCGCTGGAGGGGGAGGTTGGTGCCGTGGGACAGGAGGTGCAGAGAGGATGTATGCACGGTGAGGTGTATTTCAAGGGGATTGTCATTGGTGCAGACATGAGGAGTGCAAATTTGTTGTGGAGTCTGGATACTCGTGTTAGAATACAATAAGTTTTAATTATTTCATATTCTGTTTTATTTTAGCCCTTGGGAAAATATAACTTTGGTGTAGTTTTTTTTTTTTTTATAAAATCTATTATCTGAACCACTAATCCTCATGAGAGTCACGGATGTGCTGGAGCCTATACCATCTGTCTTCGGGCCGTAGGTGGGGTTCACCCTGAACTGGTTGCCAGCCAATTGCAGGTCACACATAGACAAACAACCGCCCACGCTCACAGTCACACCAAGGGACAATTTAGAGCAGGGGTGTCCAAACTCGGTCCTCAAGGGCCACTATCCTGCCTTTTTCCAACTCTCCCAGGATCAACACTCCTGATTCAAATAATCAGGATCGTTCTAATGCTGCTTCAGAGCTGGCTGATGAGATGATAATTTGAATCAGGTGTGTTGCAGCTGGGAAAGCTGGAAAAAAGGCAGGACATTGGCCCTCCAGGCCCGGAACTGGACATGCCTGATTTCGTGTCCAATGCATGTTTTTTGAATGCGGGAGGAAACCTGTGTACCTGCAGAAAACCCACACGGGCACGGGGGAGAACATGCAAACTCCACACCGACAGGCTGGATCCTGGAATCGAACCCTGCACCTCTGCACTGTGAGGCGAACGCACTAACCAGACGACACCGTGTCCCCCACAGTATAAAATGTAACTGATTATTTAACGTCTGTCATTTTCTGAGCAGTTTTTCTCATTTAAGCCATTTATCAGATTTAACCTGACCCACAAAAAAATTGTGCTGCACGGTAAAAAGATCAATGATGACTGATCAATTTACGTGGATAAAACGCAAAATATTGAATATTAAAGATCGGAAAGGCAAGAATGTGTTGATTTCATCATATTCATTTGTTGAATTGGTACTGGTTCCAATTGAGCCAGCGTCAGTAAACATACGGTCACCTGACATAACATGTAGTGGTCGCAATCCATGTTGAACCCTATAAATAAAAATACCAGGTTGGTGAATTTCAGCCATCCATCGGTGAGCGGGGATTACTTCACTCAAGGGGAACCAAATCATTTCAGTGACTCAGAGTAAAGTTCGCCCGAGTACTGTCATTCAGTGCTAATGCTTTTGTCTTATCATCGTGTCCAGGTTGAGGGGAGCAGGATCCAACCACTACCTCTGAGTAATCAGGGCATGAGGTGGCGACTTGAGGACAATCCCAGCACCAGGGAGCCTCCGCTGGATGACTGCGTGCGCATGGGGACACTGTTTGGGATGTTCAATAAGTGTCTGCGAGGGATGGGTTTCAGCCAGATGTACTTTGGGGACAAGATAGTCGAGCCAGTGGTGGTCGTTTTCTTCTGGCTACTGCTGTGGTTCCTTGGCATTCAGGCTCTTGGACTCGTGGGAACTCTGTGCATCATCATCATTTACATCCAGGAGTAATGAGAGTTGGCACTTTGGTAGCTGTGGATGCTTCTGGAAATTTTCGGTTTGGACGGCCCTGCACAACGGCGCTTTTATAGAGACCTGTACTGTCATGTTGACGAACGGGGGCTTTGCAGGTATCAGTGGAGGAGTCGGAAACAAAGGTGATTCTTTAGAAGTCAAGATGCAAAAGATAGTTTGACCATTTTTGAAAAATATAAATCCATGTGATGAATATGGCAACCAATTAAAGCAGAAGTCCCCAACTGTTTTTGCCCCGCGGACCGGTTTAATGTCAGACAATATTTTCACCTTTAAAGTGTGGCGGATAAATACAACAAAATAATATGATATGACCTGCATGAAAACTGCCGTATTTTTGAAACAATAATAATAAATATGAATCATGACACGAGGAACGTCCTATCTGACCGCAACGCTCTCTGGTTGCTATAATGTTTAAAACGCGCCTTCAAAATAAGATACACCGCAAATACAAAGTGCATAAAAAACACGACTCACCATTGCCACATATCATGCAGAGCGGGAATCTCCCGTTGAGCTAAATACGTATTTTAAGTGGGACTCCTGATACTGTCTATTAAATGTAGCCTTCTTTTTCTTGGGAGCCGGAGGCTCCTCTTCAGTGTCCTGGCTGGGCCTTTTTCCCTTCCCAAATACTTTTTTTTTTTTTTTTACTCATTTTGCTAACTCATGGGTTTCATTTTAGCGGTAACTGAGAAGCACACCTTGACCTGCGTCAAGCGTGACATGCTGTCGAGAGAATCCGGTAATTTTTAAAAATAAAACATCTTTCAGATTCTGAAATGAATGCAACGGAAGTATTGTAAGTTATTCTTTCTGTGCGGCTCAGTCCCAAATAACATCAGAATAAGACAAGAAAATCTTTATTTGTCTCACAATGGAGAAATTCCCAATTTACATCAGCAAAATTATGAAAAGGAGAAGTAGAAGAGCAAAAAGTATATAAATGCAAATTATAAAATCTGAATGACACACGGACCGGTACCGGTCCGGGGGTCGGGGACCACTGCATTAAAGAATACCAAGAGTGACTTATAAGGTGTCTACCATTGAGGCCTTTTTGCTATTGGCTTGTACTTTCTACTGTACAATCCGGGCAGATAACCGACAAAATATTCCTGGGTTTGCCGCCTACATTTTGAGAATGTCTAAGAGGTTTTTTGGGGGGGCGTCAATTAATACAAAAGAAAAATTGTGATGTTAAGAGTCTCTTAAAGCTGTCAATACGAGGGGGCAAGGTCCTACTTTGTTTGAGTTCATCCCAATTTATTCGGACTGATAGGGCTAAGATCAGGGCATTGTTCAGTCACACCCTCCCTACATCAAACTTATTCAAGCCATATCCTGTCTTTTGAACTTTGATTTGTGCAATGGCACAGTAAAGTTCACAACTGCTGATTGCATTCTCCTGAGGGAAACAATAAACTTCCTTTTTGGAAAAGTACAGAAAGTTCCTTCTGGCTTGTTGGTGTCAAAATGCAATTGTACAACAGGACTAAAATTCATGTTCAAGGACAAAATAGAAACTCATCATACGTTTGCAGCGTGTTCTTAAAATTGATTTACTTTTTTTTTTTTAACCTATCCCGCGGCTATATTACTGAAAATGTAATTTTAGGTTTGGTTCACATTTAATTAGCAGCAAATCATTTTACGTGGCTAATTACAGGCTTTGAAGTTTTCATTGTTTTTTTAAAATGTTTTTTTTTTTTTTTGCTGATTTGCCATTAAAGAGATCATTTAAAAACAGGTTCTCAAACTTTTTGGGTCCATGACACCCCACAGTGGATGGAGTTTTCCAAGTGCCCCCTTATTCCTTTCATGCCTACATATGTGGTTTGCTATTTTTGGTGGTGTGTACATTTTACCTTCCCTGATAGACTTAAATTAGTGTAATGGGGGGGGGGGGGACGTGTTATTCAAATTAGGGCTGTACAATAGCCAAACGTCACGATATGATGTTATCACAATGTAACCTCATGAAACTGGAGGGAGGTTGCCGATACAAAGAAGCTCACCATATTGTGTAAAAGCTTACCATATTGTGTAAAAGCTTACAATATTGTGTTTAAAAAAAATATATTGCCGGTGCGGCCCGGTGTACCAGTGGTTAGTGCGTGGACCTCACAGTGCAGAGGTCGTGGGTTTGATCCCGGCTTCGGCTTTCCTGTGTGGAGTTTGCATGTTACGTGGGTTTTCTCTGGGTACTCAGGTTTCCTCCCACATTCCAAAAACATGCGTGGCAATTAATGGAACACTCTGGATTGTCCCTAGGTGTGAGTGTGTTTGTCTGTTGTTCGTCTGTGTGTGCCGCGCGATTGGCTGGTAACCGGTTCAGGGTGTCCCCCACCTACTGCCCGAAGACGGCTGAGATAGGCTCCAGCACCCCCCGCGACCCTTGTGAGGATAAAGCGGATCGGAAAATGGATGGATGGATAGATGATATTGCTGCACAATATTGTGTTTTTGTACATAACATCAGAGACAAAAATCATCTGGGCAAGTCTTTTTTTTTGTCATGTTCTCGTTGTGTGTTCTTATTGACTCAGCAGCGCAAAGTATCACGATCTCCTCTATGTAGATCAGAATGCTATGTTCCGTTGAAGGGGGCAAAAAGTTTTTTTTTTTGGCGGGGGGGGGGGGTGCTTCTTTTAATATTGTAAAATGCCAGCAATATCGCCGATATTGTTACATCCCTAATTCAAACACCACTAAAAAAAAAAAAAACATTTGTTACCTCAGATTGAAAATCTTTTTCAAGGACTTTCTGAAGTCATTTTTCTTTTTTTTTGCGGTGTTCATTTTGTTCACCACCATAAACTTAGGACACTCACTGTCAGTATTTTAACCTCATTTTTGAAATAACAGAAGACTGTGTCATATTAACCTGAAAAAAAAAAAAACACGTATCTTAGGCAACTCAACTTTTCAGTGCAGGAATATACTGTACAGCACTTACACACCACTATAGTTGTACATAAAACCAAAAATAACAATCCAATGATAAATACCTATAAAAAAAAAAATCTCCATTCAGAACAATAGTTTCCTTCACAGCAGCACTTCGGATACAAAAGTTGCAGTTCCATATCCTTTTGCTGCACAGCTATTTGAAGTTTCCTTTCATTTAGGGACTTAAATTTCCTGTCATTTTAAATTTACTCTCTCTTGAACCATTGAGATGTTCACGCGACTGTCACAAACTGACTATAGCAAATGTAAGGAAACATTTACAGTCCAAGAATTCAAAAATGGACATTCATGATTCTTTGGCTTCAAGCCACATGAAATTTGACCTTGGTTTTTTGAAGACAAAATATTCTGATATCAGTGTTGGTCCCGTCTTATAAAGTCAAGGGCAAGCACAGAGACAATACAGTAATCCCTCGTTTATCGCGGGGGTTACGTTCCAAAAAGAACCCGTGAGAAGTGAAATCCGTGAAGTAGGATTTATAAAAAATAAAAATAAAAAAAAGCCAAAAAATGAGAGAGGAACGACATTTCAAATGTGCTTTATGTGAACAGGCCAGCGATCCCACGGCGTGCAGCCGATGATTAGACAATTAAGGATGGAAGACACTACTTTTTTCTTATAAGCCCTCTCTCTCTCTCTCTCTCTCTCTCTCTCTCTCTCTCTCTCTCTCTCTCTCTCTCTCTCTCAGGCACAAACAGACACACATACACACCTGCACGCACACACGTGCCCCACGTGGAGGTTCGCGCGTGAGCAGAGCGCACTAAAACAAACACACACACACACACACACACACACACACACACACACACACACACACAGGTGCGTGCGGTGCACACGCACACGATAGCACGCATAGTAAACACTTTGACACTGATCAAAGATTAAAGAGTAACCCACGTGATAAGACAGAAGGGAGGGGTGCTGGGCGGGGCTGAGAAGATGCAAAGCCATGTTGATTGGCTGTGCATCTTCTCTGCCCACCCCCCTCCCCTCCACGTGGGATAGATCCACTTGCTGTCATTGATGGACATCGGCGCTGGGAACCAATCAAGTTACAGCCATGCACACAACCTCTGAGTCATTCGGCAATTTCTTCGGATACAGTACTTTGGGGGAAAGAAAAAAAAAACGTGATGCACTGAAGCCGTGCTAAACGAACCGGCGATACAGCGAGGGATCACTGTATTTGCATTATTTATACTGGAATTAACGTACATATTTCCGTGACTGTTCTGTAAATGATGGGTTCCGAGACATGCGGGACAATGTACATCTATTTTGTTCACAGAAATTATCAGAGATGAAAGTGGACTGTCCTGAAAATTATATATACTATAATACTATACTATATATATA
>NW_017806011.1:205296-224195 GCF_001891065.2 Hippocampus comes
AAACTAGCCGAGACGACACTCGAAGTCGGACGGACACGTTTTTCTGCCAATCTGTGTGTGTCCCTTTTTGTCCAAATATATTTTTTACGACAACTGTCTTGTCCACGGTGTCTTTTGTTCGTTCCACTGGGGTTTAGCAAGTATGTTTATAAAGAAACGAAAATCTCTTTACTGTTACTAGTGTTAGTAACGGCTACGCTCGTGAAAGCAAAACAACAAACTCAAACGCGTCTTCGTTCAATGTTGTCAACTAATATCCGGATTAATTTTCGGCAAATTTTCCTCAATTCTCCGGACAGATTTTCATAAAATTTGAAAAACCCGGAATTCCGGGAAAATCCGCAGGACTTTCATCTCTGAATTATCCAGAAAATATATACACTTGCATAAGAACAACTGACATGACACAACTGTGGGGTAAGAGGCTATAATATACATCTGGTTTCTAAACCATTACTTGGGAGTTTCAGTGTCCGCTCCCACCCTCTGACAGAATGCGGCTTGGCTCTGTGAACTTAGCTGTAGCAATGTAGAACAAAGCAGGACCGGGCACCAAGGCCAACAGTGGCAAGTCCTGCTCCAGTTTGTCCAGGCGTGAGATCGAGATGATGCCATACGCGTGGAGCAACCAGTGACTGAACAGGATGACCAAGCGCTTCTTCTTGACAACCAGGTTCTTGAAGGACTGTTTGGAAAGTGGCAGAACACAAAGAGAGAAAAGAAACCAGCTAGCGTTAGCAACCCTGAACAACAACATGAATCTGAGAGGAAATGGCGGCGCACGAGGACGCAGCGGCCCGGATCTCTCTCCCTCGTCGTGGATTCAGTTTGTTTCTAATTATGTTTGTGTGGTCTTGTGCGAATGTGATCAAGTGTGTGAATGGCTTGTACACATATACCAGTGCAGAGTTAAACAACATTGGACTTGCGAATGAAATCGCGATAAATGCGCACTTCAGAGATACGTGGGATATACCCCCAGCGATAGCCAGACCACCGGGCTCTCCGTGGATTGTCGGGACTAGGAGGCGGCGTAGAGAGCGGAGACAAAAGCGGAGGTGCAGGGCGGGCCTGCTAGCCAGGCTAAGGAAGCAGCCGCTCAGACCAGCGCTGCCAAGCATCTTCCTGATAAATGCCAGATCTATCGTCAACAAAATTGCCAAGATGGAGCTGCTGTTGTCAGACAGTCGCTACACCTGGGACTGTAGAGTGTCTGTAATAACGGAAACATGGCTACATTCACTCATACCGGATGAGGCAATTCAGCTATCGCGTCGAACCACGCACTGCTTCGATTGAAACGACAGCTCCGGAAAGAAGCGAGGAGGGGGCCTTTGCGTCTTTGTTCATCAAGGCTGGTGTACAAACAGTAGAGTAATAAATACTTATTGTTCGCCCGATCTAGAGATGATGACGGTAATCTGTAGGCCATTCTATCTACCGAGAGAGCTAACTGTAGTGCTAATTACAGCTGTGTATATACCCCCCACTGCTAACGTAAACACAGCTCTTTCCAGACCTTCACGACACAATATATGGACAGCAGATGCAGTGCCCTGAGGGTGCCATTATTGTGGCTGGGGACTTTAATCAGGCTTGTTTAAAAACTGTTTTCCCAAAGTTTGCACAATATGTAAAGGACCCCACCAGGGGCAGTAACACACTGGACAGGATCTATTCCAACCTAAAGAGTGCATACAGGACAATACCCCTTCCTCATCTGGGGATGTCTGATCATATCTCACTATTCAGCGTGCCAGCGTATAGACCCATCAGAATAAGAACCAAACCAGTCAGGAAAGCTTTCAAAACCTGGCACGTAGATGCACTCAGCCAGCTCCAGGACTGTTTTGAAAATACGGACTGGACTATTTTTGATCACTTGGACTTAAATGAACGCACTGAGACTGTTTTATTTTACATTAAGACCTGCACTGACAATGTCACAGTGGATAAACAGATCAAAGTGTTCAAAAATGCAAAACCATGGATGACGGGGGAAGTGCGGACACTGCTCAGGGCCGGAGACCGGGAGCTGTATGCCGTGGCCAGGGCAAACCTGAAAAGAGGGATCAAACAAGCCAAAAGGAGCTATGAAGAAAAGGTAGAGAAACAACTGGCGGACAAAAATGCAAGGCAAGTGTGGCGGGGGGACAAACATAAATTACAAGGGCAGTCCACCAGAGGTAAGCGTAGATGCCTCGCTGGCGGAGGAATTAAACATCTTCTTCACCCGCTTTGACGCAGAGAGGTCTCACTCTGCCCCTCTGGCTACACATCAATCCAGCACGCAGTCGCTACAGCTGAAGGAGCATGAGGTGAGAGCAGTCCTGAAAGCCGTGAACCCGCATAAAGGCACAGGACCGGACGGAGTACAGGGGAAAGTGCTGAAGGCCTGTGCAGACCAACTGACAGGGATCCTAACACAGATCTTCAACTCCTCGCTGGCACAGGCCATCGTTCCGTCATGCCTGAAAGCAGCCACCATCATACCCGTCCCCAAGAAACATACCATCAGCAGCCTGAATGATTACAGACCAGTGGCACTGACCCCGGTGGTCATGAAATGTCTTGAGAGGCTAGTTCTTCGCCACCTAAAATCACGCCTCCCACAGAACTTTGACCAGCATCAGTTTGCCTACAGACAAAATAGATCAACAGCTGATGCCATGGGCTCCCCCCAGGGCTGTGTACTGAGCCCCTTCCTGTTTATGCTGTACACACGACTGTACCCCCATGCATGACTCAAATGTCATCGTGAAATTCGCCGATGACACTACATTGGTGGGTCTCATTTCCAATGGCGATGAGACGGCGTACAGGGAAGAGGTACAGAGACTCGTAGGCTGGTGTTTATCAAACAACTTGCAACTGAACACCAGCAAAACAAAGGAGATGGTGATGGACTGGAGGAGGAAGAGAGCAGACCCCTCCCCACTACAGATAGGCGGTGTCTGTGTGGAGAAGGTCTCGACGTTCAAGTTCCTGGGTGTGCATGTAGCGGATGACCTCAAATGGCACACCAACATGGGTGCTTTGGTCGGCAAAGTGCAACAGAGGCTGCACTTCTGAAGATTACTGAACAAATGCCAGACGGGGGCACACCTGCTCCACACATTCTACCGCTCCACGGTGGAGAGCGTATTGGCGTACGGCATCACAGCGTGGTATGCCGGCTGCACGGCCAAGGACAGAAATGCTCTGCAAGGAGTCATAAAGGCGCACAAAAATCGGCTGCCCCCTGCCATCCCTGGATGACATCGTGAACTCAAGGGGGCTACAAAGGGCAAAGAAAATCCTGACTGATCGATCCCACCCTGGCAGGTGCCTCTTCAACCTCCTGCCCTCGGCAGGAAATATAGAGTCATGAGAAGTCGGACTAACAGACACAGAAACACTTTCTATCCCTGGGCAGTCAGGCTGTTGGATCTCAATTTTTAAATCGTGTGCATCTGAATGTGTAGGCCTATGGGAGTGCAATTTTACTATATAGCTCATGATATCACCGACTGTATCTTCAATTAGGTCCGAAATAGTCCACATACTGTCATGTTAATGCATTATTCATATAATTTTGTAAGACAACTTTGACTGTATCTTAATTAAGAGATAAGAAATTAGTGCCGAATATTTTACATATTCTCATGTCAATGCCTGATTCATACAAATTCATATTTTTTGCAAGAACAATCTACTTTAACCCTTCCTTGAACAGTGTATAGTCACAATTTTTAAAAATCCATTCCATAACGTTGAATCTCAATTTTTAAACGTGCGTATGTGATTGTGTGTATGTCTAGGGGAGTGCAATGTATTTATATACTTTTTTGTATTTCACGATACACTTGGCGGTGGAGGCTCCTGCAAAATCTCGTTGTAACAAGTGTGCAATGACAATAAAGTATTCATTCATATTCATTCAGGTTAACTAGGCTGAAACAGAACATTGTTAAATTTCATATAATACAAAGTATATAAAACAGACCCTTAAATTAGTGTTGTAAATTAGCACTTCAGAAAGAACACTGTTCATCATTACAAAATAAAGTGCTGAAATAAACATCAATCGCTTCTAGTAGGCTACAGTGGACAAAGCAGCTATGACGACTTCATGCCTCGCACGCGGGGTGTTCTTCTCGAGTTTAGTTTAGCGAAGAGCTTTGCTATGGCTCGCTTTACTGCTAACGCTTTCGGTGCTAACGTTAGCTGTAGCTGCACTCGCGACTGGGTGCTTTGCATTGATGTAGGAGGCTAAACTTGAACTGCTTCGGTGGTAAGCAAAGTCCTTCCAAATTAGGCACAACACTCTACCTTCAATAGTGCCGTCAGGGCGTTTTTGGAATGCATATTTTCCATTCATTGGGCCGAGAACTCTCTCAAGCCCCTCCATTTTCACCTCTGCTCTCCTCACCTATATGTACAGTATGTACAGTGCACAGAGTACGAATATTCTTACCTGTATCTCAGAGGCAGACATGTACACGGCCAGAGTGACGAGAGAGAGGACGAGTATTATATAGGGAAACGCATAATCTGAAACAAACAAATGGCCATGTAAAATACCTAAACAGAGCATGATTTGAGTGATGGTCAAAATGATCTGAGGAACAACAGAGGAGCAGAAGAGCATACTCACAGAGCAATCCTCCCCCAACAGCCTGGAGCACAGTCAGGATTGGGAAAAAGTACAGAGCAGCATAGATGCTCTTAAATCGATCAGATTTGCCCAGACCACATGCTATCTTTTTAACCAACAGAGGGCGCAGTAGCATCATCAGCACCAAGCAGAAGGCATAGTAGATTAACACGATGGTATAGCTGAGAAAGAGAATTCAGAACAAACTCAATTAGACTTACATTTGACTCATTTCTGACTGATGTTTTTGTACATGTTCTTTGCAAATCCACTGACACTTTTTTGTCGGCAACCTTCACAAGTTCTCCACTGGTGCGCTAAAGGTGCTTATTTGTCATAAAATGAGTACAGTGGTATCTCTACTTACGAACGTCTCTTCATATAAATTTTTCAAGTTACGAAACGCCTCCACAGGAAAATATTGTTTCTTGTTACGAAAGAAATTTCAAGATATGAAAGATAAAAATAAAGTATGGACCGCTACTCGCAGCTCCGAGTTTCCTGAACGCAACATACTGAGAGCTGCTCTGCCATTGGCTTTTACCGAGCCTCCACAGGAAAATATTGTTTCTTGTTACGAAAGAAATTTCAAGATATGAAAGGTAAAAATAAAGTATGGACCGCTACTCGCAGCTCCGAGTTTCCTGAACGCAACATACTGAGAGCTGCTCTGCCATTGGCTTTTACCGAGCATCATCCTGGCATCCCATTGGCTAAGAGGGACTTCGTCCGTAAGTGTCTGTGTGTATCAATAGATGATATACTGTATGTCTTTGCAGCGTCTCGTCATTCGCCCCTCCAGCCATGAGGCATTCTGATTGTTTTACGTAAATATGAATGACCCAGAAAGTGTTCACCAGTCGGGCGATCGCTCACTAGGCTGATGTTTGCCTTGGACATTTTCGAAGAATTGTTAAAAGCCGACAAAAGCAAACATCCTTAGATCAGTTCTTGACAAAACGGCAAGCAAAATCCACTTCTGAGAGAGGACATGGACTAAAGAGGGCAAAAAATGATGAGGCTGCAGTTAAAAGTTAAATGGCCATCATTTTTATTCTTTATTCTTTGTCTTTTACATTATACACAACTCTCATTTATTGTGTGATAATGTAATTGTAACATGCATTTGTTACATATTTTGAAGCATTTTTATAATTCAAACATTTGTGTCTGAATGGTGCGGGTCTTGGAATGGATTAGGGCATTTACATCTACTTACAAAATTTTCTCGTTAAAAATTTTCTTCTAGAACATATGAATTTTGTCAGTAGAGGTACCAGGTTATTTTTTCTTTATCTTCTCCGTTTTTAGAGGTAACATTGGAGTAGAAAGAACCGATCGATGTTCATCATGCTAATATCAACCTAGTCATCTGCCTGAAGAGCGAGTCGATCGTATTTAATTCTCCAACTATAGACACACAAACTCTTGTCGCTAGTTGCACATATTTTAACACAGTTGTACAAATATGTTAACATTATACAGTCAAACCTCGGTTTTTGAACGTCTCTGTTCTCGACCAAATCGGTTTTCGACCAAAAATTTCGAGTTTTTTATGCCTCGGATGACGAACGAATTTTGGTTCTCGAACAAACTGAGCGCACTTGAACGCGTCACTTGACTCCTCTCGCCTTCCTTACCTTCCTCGTGTAGCGTTCTATTGTGAACAGACGTGTTGAGTAAAGATTTTTTTTTTTTTTTTTTAAAGAGCGTGGTTTCGGTTTTCGAACAAATCCGTTTTCGAACAGCCTTCTGGAACGGATTATGGTCGAAACCCGAGGTATGACTCTCAAATTTGTCAAAGAGTAATGGGAGGTGCTCTTGTAAATGTGAGATGTTGGAACTTCTGGCTATCTTTTATCTTGCCAAGTAGCGATGCCCCAAAAATTCCCAAACAACTGGGGCCCTAGTGACCGTTTCCTGGGCACAGGTCACTGGGGCCCCACTCTGGAGCCAAGCCTGAAACTAGGGCTTGCTGGCGAGCGTCTGAAAAGGCAATGTGAGTCCCCTTTGCCATGGTCTCACCATCTGTGGGAGGGGCCAAGGGGTCAGGTGCCCTGTGAGCTGAATGGCGGCAAATGACTAGGGACCTTGGCGGTCTGATCCCCAGCTCGGGAAACTAGCTCTTGAGACATAGAATGTCATCTCGAGCTGGTGTGCGAAGTAGAGAGGTTCTGACTAGATACAGTCAGGCTCGTCGACACACAGCTTGGGCTCTCGTGCAATTCCTCTCGAGAGGGATTGGAGACTCTGAGAGAGGCGTCGAGCAGGTGCGGGCATAATTATTGGCCCCCAGTTTTGTGCCTGTATGTTGGGGTTCACCCCGGTGAACGAGAGGGTGTCCTCCCGCCACCTTCGGATGGGGAGACGGGTCCTAACCATTGTTTGTGCCAATGCACCAAACAGCAGCTCAGAATATCCACCCTTTTTTGATTCCTTGGAGGGAGAACGCTTCCCCTCAGGACCGCATCGTTCTGCTGGGTGTCTTCAATAAATACGTGAGCAATAACAGTGAGAAGGGCGTGATTGCGAGGGCTGGCCTCTCTGGTCTGAAACTTCTGTGTTTGTCACCAATTACCCACAAACATCATGTTCAAACATAAGGGTCTTTATATGTGCTGATCGGCTTTGTAGTTGTGTCATTAAATTTGCGGACTAGGGTGGGCTCTCATCTCTCTGCGGTTGACGTCACAGAGGTGGTTTAAAAGCTCCTCAGTCCAGGGGGTGGATGAGATCGCCCAAAGTTGCAAAAGGCTCTGGATGTTGTCGGGCTGTCCTGGTTGACACGCCACTACAACATCACATGGAACGTGTTACTGGATTGGCAGACCCCTCTTTTCAAGACAGGGGAACGGAGGGTGTGTTCCAATTATAGAGGCATCACATAACTCAACTTCCTGGTATGATCTATTCAGGGGTGCTGGAGAGGAGAGCCTGTCGCGAGGTCAAATCTCTGATTTGGAAGAAGAAATTTGTTTTTTTGTCCTGGCTGTGGGACAGTAGGCACAGTCCTCAAGGGTACATGGGAGTTTGCCCAACCAGTCACCATGTGTTTAGTGGACTTGTAGAAGGCGTTTGTCTCTTGGCAAGTTCTATGGTGGATGCTTTTTGGAATATGTACCAGTCCGCATTGCCGGATTCACTTCCAGTGAGGGTTGGACTGCACCAAAGCTGCCCCTTGTCACCAATTCTGTTCATAACTTTTATAGACAAAATTTCTCGGCGCAGCAGAGGAGATTCGGGGGGCTGGTTTAGTGGGCTAAGTATTGCACCTCTGTTTTTTGCAGATGATGATGCTCTCTCGGCTTCAAGCTGTGATCTTCAGCCGAATGTGAAGCTGGTGAAATAAAAATGAGCGCCTCCAAATCTGAGACCATGGTCCTCAGTCGTAAAAGGATGAAGTGCCCTCTCTAGGTTAGGGTTGAGATTTTGCCCCAAATAGAGGAGTTCAAGTATCTTGGGGTCTTGTTCACAAGTGAGGGCAGGATGGAGCGTAAGATCGATAGACAGTTTGGCGCAGTGTCTGCTGCGATGAGGACTCTGTATCGGTGTGTCGTGGTGAAGAAAGAGCTGAACCAAAGAGCGAAGCTCTCGATTTAGCGGTCGATCTTCGACCCTACCCTTACCTATGGTCACGGGCTATGGGTAGTGACCGAAATAACAAGATCCCGGATACAAGATGCCGAAATGAGCGTCGCCTGCAGGTTGTCTGAGCTTTGCCTTAGAGGTAGGGTGAGACGTTCAGTCATTCGGGAAGGACTTAGAGTCGAGCCACTGCTCCTCCACATTGAGAGGAGCTGGACGAGGTGGTTTGAGCATCTGATTAAGATGCTTCTTGGACGCCTCCCATGTAAGGTGTTTTGGGCATATCCCACCAGCAGGAGTCCCCACGGACAATCCAGGACATGCTGCAAAGATTATGTCTCCTGTCTGGCGTGGTTATGCCTTGGGATCCCTCCGGAAAGTTGGAAGAAATGGCTGGAGTGAGGGAAGTGTGGGGTTCCCTGCTGAAGCTGCTGCTTCCGCGACCGGACCCTGGATAAGCGGTAGATAATGGATGTATGGAGTTTGAAAGTTTTGAAACTGACTTTTGAAAACAGTGGTATACCTTGAAAATGGTTATTGGCCCATTTCAATTTTGGGGTTGATCCTTTTGTTTTCATACAGTACTTGGAGTGAAACTAATTATACACTTTTTATGAAGCATACTTTCATTCTCTGACAGATACTGAAATACGACCACTATGAAATAATGGCATTGCTGGTAGTGTGAAATGATTTAAATGGATGTTTTCTTGTTAAAAATAGTTTTCAGTTGAAAAATAGGATGTGGCGGTTTGAGAAGGAAGACTTGCAGTCAGGACTTACAGTGGGTAGACAGCCTCCTGGGTGCAGTGTAAAGTGTTGATGTAGTCTGGGCTGGGATTATACAGCATGGTGTACCAGTCCGACAGCATCTGAACTCGACAGGAGTTGATACTGAGCATCCCTATTGGCTCTGTGACCAACAGCGTAACCACAGCAGACACGCTGCACTCCAACAAGGCTGTGATGTGCTGTAGCAAAGCACTGGAACTGAAGTCAGAAAATGAAAGACGTTATTAATGGTTTTGCATCCCCAACAACAATCCAGCAGAACCACTGAGATTCAACACAATCTGTTTGGTGATGTTCATTGATGTCCAACTTGTTGGTATTTCAACATTACTATTCCCAAGGAAACAGACGAGACTAGCCTCGATCAAACAAAGATCCCGCAAAATTGGCACATCAAAGACATAACGTGCAAAGACGTAACATGTATCCAGCTATTGCCCTCCGTACAACAGAATAAGTCAAGGTTCACTTCAAAAATATCAGCTTTAAAAGCCATGATTTCACACTGAATAAGTACATTTGTGACTGAACTGAAACAAGATCTTTGTTTCAGTATGCATACTTTGTATTTTTGTTCGGTGCTTTACTGTGAGGTTTTTCTGACATAAAATAGGTGCCTTGGGGTCTGCAAGGATGTCATCATTAGTCTCCTTAATAAATGCTCAAGTACCGTAATTTCCGTACTATAAACCACAACTTTTGTCACACTGTTTCAACTCTGCAGCTTATTTAACTCATTCAGTACTAGCCATTTTCAGAACCGTAGGAAAAAAAAGACTTTCAGTCTTGGAAAAAAAAGCTAGGAAAAAAGAAAACCTAAGTACATGGGATTGAATGTGTGAAGTCTGAAAAGACATATAAATATGTCTTTGGGAGTGAATGAGTTAATGAAGCGGCCTATATAAAGATTTTTCAAATGGCTGCCAGTTAGCGCTCGAGAATAAAAGGAAGAAGAGTGAGAGAAGTTGATAAATACGTATCGAGGAAGACGCTATTATCTGTCACATTGAAAACAACCGGCCATGAGAGGATGCAGCTGTTTTGGGCTGCACTGCAACCACCATGGATTATTATGCCCCCCCCCCCAAAAAATAAATAAATAAACTGCCGAAAGACATTGTCGTGAAAGTTGACACGAAAGCGCAGATGGTAGAAAGCCGAATGAAGAAATGGTTGACCAAGTGTTTCGGCAAGCGAAGATTTTTTTCATTGAAAAAAAAAAAAAAAGCATTATTCGACGGTGAAGTGACTTTTATGTTTTTTTTTTTTGTTTTTTTTTAAACCAGCCCTGTTAGTGCTGTTTTACTGGCGTGGTGCTGCTGCGTTACAGGCACTATTTGGAGAGAAAAGTTCAGGGACGTTATTAAAACTTTGAAAAAGCTTTCTGTGGCCCTTCTTTGTAAATATCTCATGTTACAATGAGGGCACCTGCAGCTGAAAGACAGGTGCGCCTTGTGTGTGTGTATAAAATTGTTTTTTCCTTTAAAAATATTGTGGGTGCATCTTATAATCAGGTCCGGAAATTACGGTAATTAAATAAGTCTTTTATGATGCCCATAGACCTAGACGTCGTAATTCATATCCAATAGGCATAGAGGAGTTATTATGAATTATTGTGTATTATTAGTATCTACCGGTACTTGATGATAATCTTACATGAATGTACGCGCCAAAGAACCAAACGGGACACATGCCGAACAAACCAAAACAGTCTCACTGCACCGTTGAGGTTTTCAAAAAGCAATCCATCCCTCAATGTGACGTTTTATTTCCATTTCCCTTCTACAAACCCAAAGCGAATGAAGTTGGGACGCTGTATTAAACATAGATAACAGAATATAATGATTTGCAAATCGTGTTTAACTTTTTTTTATTGAGTACACTAAAAACACAAGATAAATATCTTCTGTGATTTGTTCCAATAAATGAATTTGAATTCAAAATTCTTTACTGACATCGACACATTGATTTGTTTGAAACATTGGACATGTTATGATACCGGACACATGGGTAATTTTATAATCAGAGCTTTCCTAACATATTCAAGATAAAGGCAAGACCAAATGCTTGTTTAATTTTAATAGAGATCACAAAAAAAACAATCACAAATCAACTAAAAATGAACTTGACCTTACATTACAAAGTATAACAGGAAGCTAAATCATAGTACCGTATTTTCACGACCATTCGGCGCACCGTATTGTTGGGCGCAGTCTCAGTAACGGGTGCTATTTCTGTATTTGACACATACACAAAACGCACTGTATTATTGGGCGCAGCCAGGCATGGTAAAACATACGCCAGCTTAAACATACGGCATGCATGCACGCACGCTAAAAACACGTTAGCTTGAAACATACGGTAGAATGCATGCACGCTAAAACATACCAGGTATGTTAGCTTAAAGCATACGGTAGCAGCTAAGACATACGGACACACGCTAAAAACACGTTTTTAAAAAGGGCAACGGAAGCAAAACTGAGTTCGGTTGAACTTTATTTAGCCATTTTACAATGTACTCACGCGACTGGTACCTGCTAGGGGCGTGCCTTTAGCGTCCTCTTACACGCCTACCCTTCACTCATTGGCGACTGGTACCTGCTAGGGACGTGCCTTTAGCATCCTCTTACATGCCCACCCTTCACTCATTGGCGGACTTCTGCATGCCTGTCGTCACTCACGTCCGCCTTTTCTCTTTATAAACAACATGTCGGCCAGACTTGCTCTCAGTCAGGCTTCGGAACTCGGCGCATACACTAGACGCTCCGCATTATAAGGCGTCCTGTCCATTTTGGAGAAAATTTAAGACTTTTAATGGCGCCTTATAGTCGTGAAAATAGGGTAATTGGTCAGAAATGTAGTTTTTCCAAATTTTTGCACACCCCGAATACCAAGGTGTTTCAAACCAACTAAATCCCTTAAAATAGAGCTGCCTCACCCCTAAGACAAACTCAACAATGGCGTTTATGCGATGCAATGCAGTGAGGAGGGAAACAACCATGACATTGGCAAGTGGCTTCATCAGGTCCAGTATTCAGAGTTAATTGTCATCTCAAGCAGAAGGGAGAATCTTTTGAGGATCGGGAGGACTGCTGGTTTGAAAGGTATCAAAGAAGGCACCAATGGTAACGCTATCTCTAAGTAGAGGAGGTTTAAGGTGTCTGCCAACAATAATGTCCAGACATCCCTTCCCCCAAAGATTATCTCATTCCACGGGAAGGTTGGCTCGAATGAGCTCTTTTGCCACAAGACAAGCGTGTGCCCAATTGTTATGCAGGACAGTCATTTCACTGACCACGTCTGGCAGCAACAACACACCCACACGGAGCATCAACAGGGATACTCCACGTATAAAAATTTCGAACTGAAGAAGGCTTTTAGATGAAAGGTGAAACCTCTTCAACATGAACACGTCCAGTTACCGCAATTTAAAGTTCGAAGATTACCATCACCCAGGAAGACTAAGCGTCTAACTATACATACTGCAGTGCTGTTGTTAGTTGGTTCATAGTTTCAAGTTTTGCATTTGAGCAATTAGGCATTTTAAAATAATCCTCACCTCTTCTTACCAGAATACCACTCAATGAAGAACCAATGAAGCATGAGAGGTAGCATGGCCATGAAGCCGAGATAGAGCCAATCATAAAGTTGAGGAGACTCGGTGCAGCGCTCACACACTTTCTGGTGATTGGCTCGCTCTCCACGAGGGCAAACCTGCAGTTGATCAAAAACCACGATTACGTATGACCTCCACACATTAACACACACACACACACACACACACACACACACACACACACACACACACACACACACACACACACGTATACAGTGAGATGAACAAGTATTTGATACACTGCTGATTTTTGAAGTTTTCCCCACTTACAAATTAGGTCGAGGTCTGTAATTTGTATGAAATGTACTCTTCAACGAAAAGGGACTGAATCTAAAACAAAAATCCAGAAAATCACTGTTGATTTTTAAATAATGAATTTACATTTGATTGTACGAGTATTTGATCGCCCATCAACCAGTAAGAATTTCAGCTCCCACTGATGTGTGAAGCCCTCCTGTCTGTCCTGTGTTAACTTCACCTGTTTGAACTCGTTACCTGTGTAAACGACACATGTCCACACACTCAAAACAAATTCCAACCTCTCCACAAAAGCCAAGTCCAGAGCGCTGTGCAAGGACATCAGGGATAAAACTGTAGACCCGCAAAAGGCTGGGATGGGCTACAGGACAAGAGACAAGCAGCTTGGTGTGAAGGCAACAACTCTTGGTGCAATGATCAGAAAACAGAAGAAATTCAAGACGACGGTCAATCTCCCTCGGTCTGAAGTGCCTTGCAAGATCTCTCTTCATGGGGCATCAATGATCCTGAGGACGTTGAGGGATGAGCCCATCACTACACGGCAGGACCTGGTGAATGACCTGAATAGAGCTGGGAGCACAGTGTCAAGGAAAACCATCAGTAACATACTGCGCCATCATAAATTAAAATCCTGCGGCGCATGAAAGGCAGGGGGGCCTTGCATGTGCCGCATGCAGGATTTTAATTCATGACGGCACTCAAGCCACCGCATGTCAAGGCCCTGAAGCTTGCCAATGACCATCTGGATGATCCAGAGGAGGAATGGAGGCAGGTTATTTGGTCTGATGAGACATAAGTGAAGCTTTTTGGTCAAAATTCCTCTCACCGTGTTTGGAGGAAGAGGAAGGATGAGTACAACCCCAAGAACACCATCCCAACTGTGAAGCATGGAGGTGGAAACATCATTCTTTGGGAATGCTTTTCTCCAAACGGGACGGGACAACTGCACCGTATTGAGGGGAGGATGGATGGGGCCATGTATTGTGAGCTCTTGGTCAACAATCTCCTTCCCTCAGTAAGAGCATTGAAAATGGGTCGTGGCAGGGGGGTTCCAGCATGACAGCGACCCGGAACACACAGCCAGGGCAACGAAGGAGTGGCTCCGGACGAAGCCTCTCAAGGTCCTGGAGTGGCCTAGCCAGTCTCCAGACCTGAATCCAATCGAAAATCTTTGGAGCGAGCTGAAAGTCCGTGTTGCCCAGCGACAGTTATGCAACCTGAACGCTCTGGAGTAGATCTGTATGGAGGAGTGGGCCAAACTCCCTGCTGCAGTGTCGAACAACCTGGTGAAGAACTATAGAAAACATCTGATCTTTGCAGGGATGAGAGTGGCTAGTGATGAAAAAATCTGAAAATCAGCCGGGGGTCTGGAGGCAACGCCCCGGACGGGGGCCCAGGGGGGAAAAGCCCCCGGAAGCTAATGGATTTTAGAGATTTTAAAGCCTTAAAACCATTCATTTTATGAATAAAATGTTAAATTTTTTGTTGAAATACCATTCCCTATTTGCTTAAAAAATTGCCAATTGATATTAAACATACTAAAGATGAAGTGTATTCAATGTACACACGACTTGAAACTTTCACAGAAAAAAAGTTTTTCAGATCCGCTTTTTCAGATAGCTTCGTCACAAGTCTCAATAACATTCAGCATTTTGTTTAATACACACTATATAAACGAGTAATTTCAATACACTACATCCCTTGTGCAAAACCATTCGCAATTCGTGGTAAAGGGGTTTAGGAAGGCGAACACGGATCGGTTGTGATTCTGCATTTGCCGATATAGCGATCAATCACAAAAAGTAAAACATTGGTTTTAGCCTACATGCGAAGAAACGACAAATTAATGCTTCGCGAGAAAAAACGGTATTCAAAATGGATGCTTGCGAACTTTATTTGTAAACATTACGAGTCCAGCGTCTGCCGAAGACAAGTCCGGCAGCCCAGAAATAACACCAGACCTCCCCGCAAAAAAATGTTCTCAACGGATTTGGAACAATATAAAAAAGGTCAATTTTGACTGGAAAAAAAGTGGAATTCTGCCAAAAAGCGGAAAAATCTCATCCCTGTCTTTGTAATTGCAAAGGTTTCTCTAACAAATATTGAGTGCTGTTTGTCTGATGTATCAAATACTTTTGTCCTGCAATAAAATGTTAATTATTTAAAAATCATCTACTATGATTTTTCTGATTTTTGTGTTAGATTCTGTCCCTCATAGTTTTAGAGTACCTTTTGATACAAATTACGGACCTCTACCTGCTTTATAAGTGGGAAAACTTCAAAAATCAGCAGTGTATCAAATACTTGTTCTCCCCACTATATACACACACACACACACACACACACACACACACACACACACACATCGTGTTTCACTGTTAATTCACATACGCTTTTCAGTTCTTCACAAAAAATATTTATATGGTTTATACTTACACCACAGTCTCTTTCCATCGACCCATTGAACATTATTCTGCCACAGTACAGGCCTGGGCATGTTGCACTCATGGCCACAGCTGCTCGGGATAGATGGATGGAAATATTTTACTGATTACGAATACAAAATTCAATATGTTAATCCATGGTACATACATTCGGACAGTTAGTTTGAATCAGTACTATAAAGCATAAATATGCAGCAGTATTTAAGGAAAAAGAGTCGATAAATTGCCCGAATTACAACTGGTTCTGCTAAGCTAAATGTTGTGTGACAACACACAAATACCTACGTTACAATGCAACTGTAAACCGCACATATCTAATAAGGAGAAAATAGATATTTTCTTCTGAAATTTAACTCAAAATGTTTCATTACGACTACTACTATCAATTGTATTCCCATGGTCTGTGGTACTGAGACCAACTGCCAAAGTGCAAATCAGCACGTTCACAAAAACTAGAACCCGTACACATATTCAGTTCTATTCGCTGGCTGCATTGCCTCATAAATAAACAATGACATTGCCGTATGGTAAAATCCATGCATATATGTAATTCGTAGATGTAGTGCTAGTGTTAAGAGACGCTACCATAATGTACACAATTTCATCCAATTTAGCGATCCAGCACATCGATCATTCGAATGTGGGTGACAGTTAACTACTTAGTTTAGATAGACTCGGGTGAAAACGGCATACTTAAGCTTTTGACTGATGTTAAGAAACAACACAAACCTATCATGGCAAACAATTCAACGCCTCCGGTGTTGAGGTAGATGGTATTGAGACCTTCAAAAAGCGGAAACAGTTTTCAGCCACCTTCCGCTGCCACACGAAGTATTTCACGTAGACACCACTTTGAGCCAGCCCTGCAATACGTCAGTCCTTCCGCCATATTAGGTGTGGGAGATAGGCCACAAATTAATGCAAGTAAGTGAACCGATATACATAATGTACAAAGGTAATATCTATCCGTCAACACACACACACGCGCGGGCACAAAAAGGGGTGGTTCAACACTCGCAGAAATAAAATTAAAAACAACTTTTCATTTTTTTTTCAGAATAGATCATTCCAAAATCAATGAAAAACATCTTCAACGATTCTTTATTAAAAACAATAATTAGTATCTGGATCCTTTTCATTTCAAGATTAAGCTCATATTTTGCCGGCGCTGTCCGCTAGCTAGAGATTTACGGCAGCAATACTCGCCATTACGTGATGATGTATGTTTGGAAGATTTGAATCGAATTTATTTAAAAGTCAAATCTCCAAAACGTTTATGGCACATTTCCTTCAACTTTGTTGGATTACTTCATCAGGTCAAGGAGAGATAAAAAGGTACATCCTTTCCAACATTGGAAAAGACAGCACCGTTTCAAAGGAATTCAATTCCACTTTTCCTAATTGACATCATTGCGTAACAATGAGTATTGCTGATATAACGCTCTAGTTTGCACACTTTATACCTGGAAAACATTATTTAGGAAATGCAATGATAAAATAATACATACAGATACTAATTGTTGTTTTGTTAAGGATCACTGATGACGTTGTTCATTGATTTTGGAATTGCCCATTTTCTAATTATGTAAATCGTCGAAAGGGTTCTGTCAGTCGTCATCTGTACCTGTGGGTAAAAAACAAAAAAAGCAAAAAAGGACGTTTCGCTTCTCTCACAGAAGCTTCGTCAGCGGTAGACAACCCTGAAGTCTCCGTGAAGACTCCGGGAAGTTGCTCTGCGCTAAAAAGCTGAGCGTGGCCTGTTTGAGGACTGGGTGGGGATGGTTAGTCACGCCCCTATTGGTTTATTAGAGGCCCATTGGTTTCTAAATTCCCTATCATTGGGTCTTGATTAGGCCTATTGTTTGGGCTAAGGCTGAATAGCTACTTTCAGTTAGCCTGATCAGCATGTCTATGTCCCTTACTGGTCAACAAGTTATTGTAAATAGGAGACAGGTTAAATCTGATTATGTAAAGGTGTTTATAAATTTGCCTTTGGAGCAGAGTGGGAGCAATCGTATTAGTTTAGCAAAAACTGTCATGGTTGATCTGTTTGGGACCAACATGTGGCTCTGCCAGGTCCTCCTACAACGGCACACTTCTTGGTCATCGTGTCATGAGTAGGTTCTTTGTTAAAAGGACTCCCGGCCCGACCACTCAGTCTTGGGTCATTGCTTTTTGTTGCTGTCACTGCTTTTGTTGGTTAGTGTTTGTGTCTTATTGCCATGGATTTTTTTTGGATTGCTTTCACCTTGTTTTTACGTCTGCCATAGGTTTTTGTTTGTTACTTTGGATTCTTGTTTTCAAGACTTTGTTTGTTCTGGATTTAGTTTTCTCAGTGTTTTGTTCATACAGTTTGTCAGGTGTATGGCAAAACGAGGCCTTCTGAAGCTCTGAGCCTTTTTTGAACCACTGTGTCATAAAATGGTTCACTACCCGAAGCTGCATTCAGTACCCTTGGGTGACCTCTAGTGTCAGTAGGGATAATTGTGCTTTCGGATTCATCCAAAAGAACCACTAAAAATGTGACATGCTTCTTGTGTATAATAAAACTCAACATAGCAATTTTTAATGTGGAAACTTGTCAAGCGACATGGCAGTGGTGTTTTATGAATTTGTAATTTGTACCCCAACGTATAAATTATAGCCTTGAAGCAACAATATATATCAAATGTGGGGAAAAAAAAGACTTGAAATTTTGTTTGTCATTCATCTTTTTGGGATTGTGCTTGGTGTACTCAATGTTTATACTTGACATTGTGCTTCGTTTACTGAATGCTTGTGTAACTCATTCTTATTGAGGAATAGCAATTTTTGCACGGTAGAAGGGCCTGTAAACAAAATGACAACACGTTACTCATGGCCGACTTCATTTTACCTTGTATGTATTTGCCATCCCGTCAGTGTCACGTTGCGAGGTGGTGGTGGACCCCAAAAAGCAGGCAGGAGGGAGGAGCAGGGTCAACTTGAAGAAGTGTATTGAAACAGAGAAAACTAAATCCAAAACAAACATAGTCCAAAGTAGCAAACAAAAATCACAACTTTAGCTAAAACAGAACCGTGACCAACATGACCGAAACAAACCTGACAGCAGCAGACAAACAGCAACAAACAAACATGACAGTAGCAAAGAGCAATAATGACCCAATGCTGAGTGATCGGGCTCGGAGTCCTTTTAAAACACTAATTACCTAATGACCAACAGGTGTGCAGCTGCAGGGGAAGCCCTACAGTGTCACCTGTTGGTCCCAAACCGAATCATGACAGTCAGTAAGAACGGCTCCTCTTGAATATTATACTATACAATACTGCTGAATAGTACTGCTTGAATGACATCACCACTGTCGGCACGATCTCTCACAAATCTTACTTGTCCTAATAATTTAGCAATGTGGGAATTTGGTGTCAGTAGAGCTTCAAACATGATGCATGATATCACCACTAATCCTAACTTTGCAAACATGTTGCATTAAAGCAGGGGTGCCCATTACGACGATCCTGATCTACCGGTAGATCTAGGACTCGTCCCAATAAGATCTGAAAGGTGGAGAGGAGAAAAAAAAAAAAAAAA
>NW_017806011.1:224510-230701 GCF_001891065.2 Hippocampus comes
GTGTGTGTGTGTGTGTGTGTGTGTGCACGCAGTCAAGTGGAATGGGAGGTGCTGCAGCGAATACAATAGGGGGCCTTCAGAGGTAGCTCACAGACAGTCAGCCCCAGTCGCCCACAAGACAGCTGATGTTGAGCAACGCGCGCGTGCACGGTAAGGGGCGATCCCGGGAGGTTGGTTGAAAGAAAAGTAGATCTTCGGTCCAAAAAGTTTGGGCACCCCTGCATTAAAGGCTCCGCCGAATTAGGAAAATGAGCACAGAAGGTGAACGTGTTTTACCTTATTCAGTGGCACCAAATCGAAATGCTCCCACACTGTAGAATGCTTCCTGGATGGCTCCATCGGTTAAAAAGTCCCGACTGTCAAATAACAAACGACGGCTATTCCGAACGTGCAATACATGTAGATCAGGGACTGAAGCGGCTGTCTTCAATGCACTGAGTTTCGCGCCTAAGTTTCAAAGCTCCGCCTGCTGCATTCTCAAGGGCCTCGAGTATACTGATGACACCGTCCTGTTCAGCGAGACTGCCGATCAGCTTCGTGAGGCTCTCAGTGTTCAATGAGGAGTCCAAAAAGCTAGTAGTCCTAATGATAAGCTCGCCCAAGACAGAATTGATGAATGTTGGTGATGGACCTGACCCACCATCTTTTGTATTTGATGGCACCCCTTTCCACTTTGTCTCCACCTTTAAATATCTCGGCTCGGCAGTGACCAACAATGGAGACCTCAAAACAGAGGTCAACTGTCCCCGTGCTCGAGCAGCCTCAGTCATGCAGTCCTTGTGTTGACCGCTGTGGCGCCATGTTTGCATGTGAAAGTCCTGCACATTTTTCAAAGTATAGCAAGACATGCCATGTGTTTTGAATTTTATGGACGACGAATTTCTCTCATGATGTACAAAAGCTTTGTAGTGAGCGCCTGTATGAAGAGGAAAACACCCTAAAATATTTAACATCCTTAATAAATAAATAATTATAATAAATAAAATCCTTAATACTTGGGCGATCATTCAAATATTTTCAGAGGTTGATGTGAGCTAAAGAGTGATGTAAATGTGTCAACATAAATTTGGGTGACCATTGACCGCAGTTTTGGTACATTTGGCGATGTTCAGATTCCTACATTACGGGTGAAGACTGTCATGCTGCGTGACGATTATTATATGAATAAGGACTGAGGAGTACCCAGGTCGCAGACGGAGGACGGTCCGGCAAAAAAGAGTCAAGTGCCCATATCAGGTGGAGCCTTGACAAGTTTAACGGAAAATCTGGGGGTGGAGGGGAATAAAAGAAATCGAGGGATTTTATGAATTTCAGGGAAAATATCAACTTTGACACCAATATTTTCTGCTTTTATGACAGCTCAAATACATGTAGAGTACTTTTCTTCTAAAAACAAACAAAAAATTCTGAAAAAGCAATTTTGATGGTAAAGCCTATGTAGATGTACGTATCTATCTACAATTTCAACATTTGCCCAAAATAAATGAACATTGTACAATACATACGCGTGTTCATGTGCACGTGTGTGTGTGTGTGTGTGTGTGTGTGTGTGTGTGTGTGTGTGTGTGTGTGTGTGTGTGTGTGTGTGTGTGTGTATGTGTGCCCGCTCGCGTGCATGTGACATTATTTGAGAGGAAAATAACGTGCACAGTTTATTTCTTATTACACAAAGCTGTTAAAAGCATCCTATTACAACTGAGTAATATATTGTTAACTTCATCACCTCATTTCAAAAAGAAAGAAAGAAAGGAAATGAAAGTATTATTTACAAAATTTTTTCCGAGCATTTCATGTTCTCCTGTCATTACCCAATCTTTTTAAACCATTTGTGAAGGTTCCTTTCTAGAAGCATTGACTTTGGTATGTAAAAAAAAAAAAATACTGTACAGTAAAAGAATAGAATTTGCTATTATAATGTTGGCGTCAAGACTCATTCAATGGTCTCTGTCGCCATCTAGTGTCCAAATCAAGAATTGGTTCCCAGGATTTCGTCCACTTTCAATCAGACTTTATAATTTTGTAACATCACCTTACGTGTCGTGGCGTTCTACCTGATATCATAACACAGCACAAGTAGTATATATAAAAAACTGAATTTGTTGACAGTCCATATCAAGCATCAACAGAACAAAAGCATGAAAGTATGAGAAAGTACCCCTCCATATTTTGCTGCTGTAAATTGCAAATGTCTCCATTGTGAGACAAATAAAGGTTTTCTTATCTTATCTTATCATACTTTTTTTTTTTTAATGAGAACAGTGTTGCTGATCACCCATCTTAGCCAGTGCATTGCAGCAGATGGGTTGCGATCTGACCAGTAGAAGTAGAGAGATACATGAAGTATTTTGTAGTAAGGCATCGTATTTGCGGTGTCCAATCTTTCCTTATAACAGAATTTCCTTTTGTGGGAAATAACTACGTTACATGTCCTGTTTGAACGTCCAAGTATATAAACAACATACATGTGTGACAACACAAGCAACAAAGCGCAACAATATATTACCCCAAAACTGTTTATAACACAAAAACAGGGATACAGGTGACAGGTATATGAACTAAATATCGTGTTAAAAAAGTAGGACTATTTGCTACGAAATGAGACTAGTAACAAACCTGGTAGCTTTTCTTTCCACTCACTCACTCACTGTCTCGAAGTTGACCTCCGCTCGATCACCACACAAGACAGCTGATGTCGAGCAACGAACTTTTGAAGCCAGCCACGGGATGCTTCGAAGTCCTCGATGCCCGTAGTTAACGCTATGGAGCGCGCCTTCTCTCTTATCAGCGGTCCAGTTTGCGGAACGTTTTTACCACGGTACAAAATGAGACTAGTAACAGACCTGGTAGCTTTTCTTTCCATTCACTCACTCACTGTCTCGAAGTTGACCTCCGCTCGATCACCACACAAGACAGCTGATGTTGAGCAACAAACTTTTGAAGCCAGCCACGGGATGTTTCGAAGCCCTCGATGCCCATGGTTAGCGCTATGGAGCTTGCCTTCTCTCTTATCAGCGGTCCAGTTTGCGGAAGGTTTTTACCACGGTAACAGTCAAACCATTCTAGGAAACGTTCATTGACTCGACTGTCCGTCTGAGCAAGGAAATTGCCCGAATCGGACTGAGAAAGAATCGCTTCCTTGTTTTTCAAAGTCTCTAGATTTGAGTCTTTCTGAATCCAAGCGTCTCCTGAATGTTTATAACCCGCTTCACTTAATCGTATGCATTTCACTTTCTCTTCCGCGGTCATTACCATTCCTCTTCGTTTGGATGCCATGATCTACAGGACGTAAATGTAAATGAATGAAATAAAAAAACTTTCGCAATTCCAGTCAAACTCACTGCAATAAAGAGTCACTTACATGTTGCCGTTTTGGATCCAATGATAGAAGACAGCGGCGCAGACACAGTTATTCCGTCGTATCGAGTGGGAGTTGCTTGAGTTGGCGCTACTGCGGGCTTCCGTATGGCTTCCGGAACTTCCATTGTTACCTCGCCTCGCATTCTCATGGCCTCGCCATATCTTGGAGATTTCAAAATTTCGGCCCGAACGGAAGCCACAAAGGGTACACGTGTGCACACAAAAGGAAGATTAATCATTGAAAGTCGAGTATTTGAATAGCGTTTTGTGTAAACTAATTCATGCTTGATCGGCCAAGTGCGTGCGCGCGCACACACACACACACACACACACACACACACACACACACACACATTTATTTATTTATTTATTTTTCCCGGAATTTTCAGAAAAGTCCACTTCCATCTCTGAGGCATGTACAAAACTTCTGAGTTGTTTGCCATTTTTCTTCTGAATACTGTACAGTACTTTGGAAAAAAAAAAACGCATTGTACTGAAGCCGCGATAAATGAAGCGCGATATAGCGAGGGATCACTGTAGAGGTATCAAAATTGAATACACTGTATTTAATTTAACTTTAGGGGTGTTCACATGGCACACATTTGCATCGGTGCTGCACCGACGTATTTTGTTGCGATATATCTTACACCGGTGTAAATTTTGTGGAGCGTTCACACGTAAAAAGCTGCTTACTAAAGAGAAGCGCGTTAACCCTGGTGCAGCCCCACTTGCGTTCACACGACAGTTTCTGCGGCCGTGCAATACGATAGTAATAATACGGAAATTAAACATGCGCATGCCTAAAGTGTACTTCCTTTTCCCCGCCTTGTTTGTGACATATTGAAAAACCGTGGTTTATACTTTTCCAGACAAATCAACGCTGTGGTCAATCAGACACCGTAAATGGATGAGAGAAGAGAGAAAGGAAAGATGACAGAGTACAACAGAGCAAAAAAGCAACACATTCAATTCCCGTATGTAATCAACTCTTCTCATGCGTAGCGAATCTACCCCTGTATCGTTCACACGTCCCATTTTACATCGGTGCTGCCTCGCAAACTAGCATTTACTCCGGAGCATTTTTAAACCACCTCCTGAGCAGGGTTAAATTTGCTCCGATTTAAGCTGTTTTCAGGGGCTACACCAGTATAACTTTGTATGTGTGAACGCTCTATGGGGGTAGCCCCGGTCCTACACTGGAGTAAAAGTTGCCGTGTTAACACCCCTACAGACGCCGAAAGGGCTAAACAGTCACAAGGAGGAGAGTAAGTTGGGACTTTGTTTTTGTTTTTATTTTGAAATGGCTCATTTTGACCAGGTTCCTCTGACAAAGTGCAGCCAAATGTAGAACCAGGCTTCGTTTGTGCCTGTCTCAGTGCTGGAAGAGCTTTGCTGACTGGGACCAGCTACCACAGCTCTCATCATCTACCACACTGTTGGATCCTGCACAGCTCCCATTATTCTCCCGCTTCTCAAAATCCGCTCATTTCGTTCCACTGTCCAAGTTGCCGTCTGCCCTGGAGACCGCCGACCTTCTCATCAGCCATGTCTTCCGTCTCCATGGGATCCCGGTGGACATTGTATCGGACCGGGGTCCCCAATTCATTTCCAGGGTGTGGAAGCGGTTCTGTCATGCCATGGGAGCCACCGCAAGCCTATCGCTGGGTTACCACCCGCAATCCAACGGACAAACTGAGCGCATGAACCAGGACCTGGAGGCAGCTCTACATTGCGTGTGTCTCCATAGTCCCTCATCTTAGTCTGTTCACCTGCCTTGGGTGGAATACGTCCATAACACCCTCGTCTCGTCAACCACAGGTCGGTCTCCTTTTATGTCTGCTTATGGCTATCAGCCGCCGCTTTTTCCATCGCAAGAAGGGCAGGTGGAGGTTCCGTTGGTGCAGCTCCATCTGAGACGGATTCATCGTGTGTGGAGGGAGACCAGGGCCGCGTTGTCTCGCACCACCTCCAGGAACCGGATGATAGCGGATCGTCATCGTCGCCCGGCGCCGGTCTATCAGGTGGGCCAGGAGGTGTGGCTGTCGACGAGGGATCTGCGTCTGGCCGGCACCTCGAGCAAGTTGGGCCTTGCTTCACAGGACCGTTCGTGGTGGAATCAGTCATCAGCCCCGTCTCCGTCAAGCTCCGGTTGCCGCCCACCATGAAGGTTCACCCCGTCTTCCACGTTTCCCTGCTTAAACCGGTGGCTACCAGTCCCCTGGCTCCTCCTCCCACCTCGCCTCCTCCTCCGCAGATTATCGACGGTGACCCGGTGTACACGGTGCGAGACATTTTGGACTCTCAGCGCAGGGGTAAGGGGTTCCAGTACCTGGTCGACTGGGAGGGCTACGGACCGGAGGATCGACTGTGGGTCCCCCGCTCCTGGATCTTGGACCCGTCCCTTCTCCGTACCTTCCACTCTTCCTACCCATCGAAACCGGGTGGGCCGCCAGGAGGCGTCTGTTGAATTGGGGGTACTGTCATGTTCCTGTTCTTGGCCTGGCCAGCAGGTGGCAGACTGAGCGGACTTACTGGTTGCACACCTGCTGCCAATCTTGCAATTAAGGAACTCTGTATTTAAGGACCCACAAACTGTCTGCTGGTTGTCAGAGTGTTGTTTTGCCTTGCTGCTTTCCTTGCCCATAGACCTTTGCTATCGACCTCATCGTATTCACTATTGTTCTCTCGGTACCATTGGTTTTGTATTGTTTTTTGTTTTCGTGAATTGCCTTTTGCTGCGTGTATTTGATACATTGTTTTTCGTTTGTAGTCTCGGGTTTGTTTTCCTTCCTTGCCTTAGTGCAGTGGTTCTCAATTATTTTCTGTCATGCCCC
>NW_017806011.1:231208-236841 GCF_001891065.2 Hippocampus comes
GTTGGCAATATTCGGCACGTTTGCTCTGAAAAAAAAAACCTCTTATCAACGAGAGTGGGGTGTAATGTCTTTAAGTGACGCCTTAATTCATTTGGCTTCATGATGTCCGATGTCTTTCCTCTCACCGTAGTCACAGTGAAGCCAAGAGCTACATACGCTTCGTCATTATTATTATTTACTCATCTTCGCTTTCGGTAGACCTCTTTTCTCCTTCTCTCTCTCTCCGTCTGTCGACTTCGTGTCTACACTTGAAGCACATACTCTGTGCCGTGTGCAAAGCGCGCATGGTCAGTGCGAATAAAACACCGAGCGAATGCTCCCAGCGCACTCTGCCAAGGTGAGCGCCACTGCCCCCTAGAGTAGTCGAGGTGCAGTTGCACTTTATTCTCGGACTAAAAAAAAAATCTAAATAAAAAAGCATGTTCCCCGAGGCCAAACGCTCCCCCCCCCCCCAGGTTTGACTGAATCGTGACAGTCTGCAGCTCTGTGGTGGTTGACCGAGCTCTGTCTCTGAGGCTGATCAACCCCTGTTTTGTTTGTCTGTACAGATTTCTTGGGTGTCTTGATAGAATTATGGTATATAGCACCTAATTTCTAATACAAACCAGAGACAATGGGCCATGCATCACCCATCACGAGGTACAATGTGTAATTTCCGATATGTTATTTTCAGCGCACCAGCAAGTGCACCAGTGCAAGAATGTCACCGGTTGACACAAAATGCAAAAGGTAAAATCCTGAAAATGTAGCAAGATGACAGAGGAACTGTTAGGCTTCATTCACATTGTGTCATCTTCTCTGGTCGTGGCTTGGGTCAAAATTATTTTTTTTAACAATATCGAAAAAATTATTTCATACTCAAGTTGATTTCATTTTATGGTCCAGCCCCAGTTGACATCCAATTAAGCCAGGGGTGGGGAATTCAATTTGCAAAGGGGCCACATGAGAAACTGGAATAGCCAATATTCTAACCTCAACTTTTGAGTTTGTATTCAGAAAAAGCATATTGTCTTCTTTCAGTAAATTTCTATATACATAGATTCTGGTATGCATTGTTCGAATTGAGAAATACACATTTTAAATTAAAAAAAAATAATTTCAGTAATCATTCAAACTACATCTTTACACTTGAAAAATTAGAACAAATTTGAGAATCAATCGACAAAGCGCGCACACACACACACACACACACACACACACACACACACACACACACACACACATATATACACACACGCACGCACGCGTTGAGTGCAACGCCTAACTGTATCATTTTACCTCATTGTCAATAAATACTTCCCCTTTATTGGTATATTTGGGAGTCCTAACAATGAACAGCTAAAATGTTTTGTTGATTGATGTATAATGAAACTGAACAAATTTGCATACAAAATCTTTAGGCCAAATTCTCTTGGCCTACTTGCGTACACCGGAAGAAATTAAAAATGTTGCCAAAATTAAGACCAAATTTTGCTTTTCTGTTTTTTGGAAAAATAGCTCCAAGAGGGGTCAGAATAAAACTCGCAAAAACACATCTAACTTGGCAACAGTGCCAACACAATTCGAAGCTCTTGGTCGCTACCTCGCTTGAACATGGTCCGCATGTGGGTACATTACGTAAAAGCGCAACTTTCAAAATAAAAGCACAGAGTATTTTTAATTTGACTTTCCTGTACGACTGAGAGCCTCCACAAGCAAGCCTGTACCTTATAATTTGCTTTTTGACTTATTTTTGCCTTTATGTGGACGTCATTGTTTTTTGTTTGTTTGTTTGTTTGTTTTTTTAAGATCAGATTTGCTCCCCAATCTTTTACTGCAGTGTGCCCAAAATAATAATAAAAAAAAAACATTTAAATATATTTAAGCTTCAAGCAAAATGTAATGCAATGAAATACAGCACATTAAAAGACAAGTAACAACAACAGTACAACAGAAAACATAAATCAATCATTTCTTCAATTACAATACCAACCCTGTCTCAGACACATAATCCTTTAAACAATGAAACAATATTTTAGTTCAGGGTCTGAGCAACGTTTTGATGTGTAGTGGTGACCAACAAAAAAGCATCTAAGAAAGAAACCATACAGGCTACAGTACGGTACTGAAAATGCAAGCATGTAATGCAATATTAGTTAAGCAAGGCAGGTTTGGCAAATGTGAGTGGCAGTGCACCATTACCAACTCAAAATGGAACAATTTTATAAGAATAACAATTAAATAAAATGGTATAATTTCATGTCCAGCATGTGGTCGACTCGTTAGCACGTCCGCCGCACAGATGCAGGGTTCAAATTGGGCCCCGGCCTTTCTATGTGGAGCTTGCATCTTCTGCCCGGGCTTGCGTGGGTTTTCTCCGGGTACTCCGGTTTCCTCCCACATTCCAAAAACATGCATGGCAGGCTGATTGAATACTCCAAATTGACCCTAAGTGTGAGTGTGAGCGCGGACGGTTGTTCGGCTTTGTCTGCCCTGCGATTGTCTGGCAATCAGTTTAGGGTGTCCCTCACCTACTGCCCGAAGACAGCTGGGATAGGCTCCAGCAGTCCCCGCGACCCTTGTGAGGAAAAAGCGGATCAGAAAATGGATGGATGGATTTCCAAGGTGCTGAGGCAGCAGCCTGTTGCAGCAGCTCCTACTTCCTACTTCTCTTTTATCTTTGTTTCCATCCATCAATCCAAATCGCTTATCCTCACGAGGGTGGTGGGCGTGATGGAGCCTATCTGTTTCTTTCTGCAGAAACGTTTCAATGTCATCGACTGTGTTCATGTTTACAAAATAGGTACAGTGCATTTCTTATCAAAATTATTATCTTGATTAATATTATGACTATTTATTGTGTATTGCGTTCGGTATGTATATATCACACCGCGATGAGGGTTCTTTCTGTTTGTCTGGTCACTTGCTGTTTTATTTTGAAAGAATGACTCTCCTCTCGTTTCAAGTCACTAACCCTTCCTCCTGTGCTAGTCTGATTGTCAACCCCGCACTAATTGTTTGCACCTGTGTTTCAATGGTCCTTGTCTCCCTTTGTCCTGTGCCAGTTTGTTTCGTCCTTGTGCGCGCACTCCAGCCTCTCGCCATAGACCCGACCAGTCCTTGCCTTGTTGCCTCGTCTTGCCTATTTTGAGTTGTCAGTCACTGATCCTCAAATAAATATACCTTTATACTTTGAACCCTACAAATGTGTCCTGCATCCAAGCCTGCTTCTGACAGTATATCCAGAACTTGATTTCAAAGTTACCTTTTTAAAAATTTTCGACAAAACAATTGAGCTTGAGTTCAGTCCACATGAAACCTTGCTGTGCCTCATTCTGGTGACTGCTAAATCCTAAACCTTTAGATGTATATGCAGAACAGGCAATAATGTAATGTAATAATGACATTTACAAAGCATATTTCAATAAAAAAAGAACAAATATGAGTTTATTAGTGGGTAACATTTTCATGTTCCTCTTACAATCTGAATTTAGGTACCGAATTAAATATGATTTTCAGAAACTAAAATTTAAAAAAAAAAATTCTGTCTTATCTGGAAGAGTGAATCAGCTTGCTAATAATGTTTTATAATTTCTCACTACAGAACACCTGTTACTCAACAAGAGAATTTAAAATACAACATGTTAAAAAAAACACTTAAAAAAACATACAGCGGTCCCCTTTTGTTTTTAAATATCACAGGCTGGTGTCGGCGGTCGTCATTATTGGTACACTGACAAATTTGGGGACTGTTGTTTTGGTTTCCGACTGGGTATCCCTGCAGAAAAACACAGCAGGGTTTTTACAAGCCCACATAGTACCTTCTACCTCTGTTCTTTTTCCTGGACTCGAATTTGATAGTTTGCAATTATTAACTCCCACTCGACTTAGATAGCGGTCCCTTATCCGCTCTACTTGATTCAGTCCAATCTCTCGATTCTGGGTGTGGTTAGACAAGTACGCCGCTATACATCTGGTCCGATAGCCCTCTTCTCGACTCCGTCCCAGTAACATTGATATATTGGGGTTTCTCAATGCATAGATGAGGGGGTTGACGGCTCCATTTGTCCACGCAAGCCAGATGGCAAATGTGTCCATCGCAGGGTTGAAAGTGTAGTCCCCTAATGCGGTGACTAACCCCATTAAACAATATGGACCCCAGCAAAAAATGATAAAAACAATCATAATGAGAACTGTGGTGGCTGTGCGCATCTCACTGTAGAATCGTAGTAAGTAAGCATATGTGGTCACTGGCCTGACTCGTATTTCAGAGAGACGAACTGTCTTACAGATGTTGTAGTGGCAGAAACACATCAGGGCAAAGGGCAGTAAAAAACACACAATTATAAGAGAAATGCTATATGCTGTCCCCAGACGCGAGGTCCCAGAGTGGAAAACATACATACAGTGGTAGAAACCTTGCTTATGGACTTGTGTTGACTTTCGCATTAAAACATACCACGGGAGAGAAAAAACAATTGCTATTAACCACACAGCGATCAACAACTTAGTGGCTTTCTGTCGTCCAATTGTAGCCCGTGGCTGTCTGACGATGGCATAATACCTGTCAAACGAAATTAAAGTCATGGTCAGGGTAGAGATGATGCCAAAGCAGCTGTTGAAAAATCCATTAGCCATGCAGAAACGTTGCCCAAACATCCAGACACCGTCCTTACTGAAGAGCATGACAAAGGAGAACGGCAGGCATAGGATGGCTGTGAGGAAGTCGGACAGCGACAGAGACATGATGAATGCATTTGTAACTGTCCGTAGCTGTCTGTGTTTGATGATGACAGTTAGGACTGCAAAATTACCAAGGCTGGAGAGGAGGAAGATGGAGAGGAGAACTAGGGCCTGGGCTGCCACCAAAATGCCCTTCAGGACTGTGTTTGCCTCTGCGACGCTCAGTACTAATGGTGTTGGTGTCTCATGGCTTCCTTGGACTCTGAGCGAAGTTAGATTTTCACTGGTGGATACTGTGGCCTCTGGGGTGGTGGTCACGAGGTTGGTAAATGAATAAACAACCCTACAAAGATGAAATACGGTAAGTCATGCATGTGAAATCATTTTTCAACATGTTAGAAAAGGGATATACAGTCAAACCTCGGTTTTCAAACGTCTCTCTTCTCGACCAAATCGGTTTTCGACCAAAAATAGAGTTTTTTATGCCTCGGATTACTACTGAAAATCTGTTCTCGACCAAACTGAGCGCACTTGAATGCGCCACTTGACTCCTCCCGCTTTCCTTACACGAGGAAGTGACGCTTCCTCGGGTAGACGAGGAAGTGACGCTTTCTCGTGTAGTGTTCTATTGTGAGCAGATGTCTTCAATAAAGTTTTTTTTTTTAAAAAGCGCGTGGTTTCAGTTTTCAAACAGATCGGTTTTTGAACAGCCTTCTGGAACGGATTATGGTCGAAACCGAGGCATGACTGTATATTCTTTCATTCATTTTCCGAACCGCTTGATCCTCACTTGGGTCGCGGGGGTTGCTGGAGCCTATCCCAGCTGTCTTCGGGCAGTAGGCGGGGGGACACCTTGAATCGGTTGCCAGCCAATTGCAGGGCACACAGAAACGAACAACTATTCGCGTCCGAAATAGTTGAAATTTTGAGTGTTAGGGACACACACACACACACACACACACACACACACA
>NW_017806011.1:236928-243310 GCF_001891065.2 Hippocampus comes
GAGAGAGAGAGAGAGAGAGAGAGAGAGAGAGATCTCATCATGTTTTCTTAGCGGGCCGCTGCTCTGTCTCTTTTCTATCCCTTCCTGCTGCAACACAACTGATTCAAATGATCGGGGTCGTTATCCAGCTTCTGCAGATCTTGCTGATTATCCGGTCATTTGAATCAGGTGTGTTGCAGCAGGGAGAGATGGAAAACAGGCACAACAGCGCCCCCCGAGGAACTGGATTGAAGGCCCCTGCACTGAACTTTTTGCGAATCAAAGATACCAGATATACTGCAGTCATACTGAATGTGAGTTAAGCTACTCTCGCAACATGATGGCTCCAAGAATGGACTTACTATGTCACATATAAAGCACCTGCATAACAGGTAAAAAGGGGACAAACAATGTTGGACAAAATAATCCTTGCAGTCTGTGGGCACAGATACAGCTCCCAATACAAACCAAAAAGGAGCAGGTGGCAAGGCAGAATGTGAAGCCAGGAAGTTGGCACTGCTGGTCAGTACAATAACTCAATGGACTGGTGAACAGCTGTTTCCAAAGTTTTGGAAAAACCCCTGACTACCTGAATGACTGGTGATGTTCATGCATTTTTTGTTCCAATAATGTCAGAGACGTTGTACACATGTAAACATTACATCATATATTTAATGCTTATCTGCGTTTTTTTTTTCTGTTCAGAGTTCAATGCCTCCCAATATTTCTCTTCAGAGTTCAGTATGTTCCAACACTTCCACCATTCTCGTAGAAAGTTCACCAAAGATTTTTTTCCTGGTCCGGCGAATGCTCCAGCACAACAGGGGAAAGATTTGTCTTTCAAAACGAAGTTTGCGGGTTTGGCTCGCCATCTTGAATCCCAAGTGGGTGTGCAGTTTCCTGACCCACACAAAAAGTCCTCCTTGATCCAAATTTCCAAAAGGAAGAGTAGTAAGCAAAAAAACAAAAACAAAACTGACCAAAACGTCATAGATTGATTAAATATGTCCTTCGTTAATCATCAACCATGTTTGAATGCTTTCAAGTCTCCAAAAGTATGAAAGTGTTTCATCGTATTCAACTCTTGGTTTTGTCTGTTCACCGCTCCGTGCATGTTTGACTGATGCAAGGCTATACAGACATGCACGGCAAGTGCCTTAAAGGGACAGTAAACTATTTTGCATCCGTGTATCAATCAAATGAACATTTTATCATACTATTCATTCATACATTCATTTTCCGATCCGCTTTACCGCGCTCACACTCACACCTAGGGACAATTCACAGTGTTCTATTAACCTGCCATGCATGTTTTTGGAATGTGGGAGGAAACCGGAGGACCTGGAGAAAACCCACGCAGGCCCGGGGAGAACATGCAAACTCCACACAGGGAGGCCGGAGCATGGATTGAACCCAAGACATCTGCACTGTGAGGTTGATGTGCTAACCACTGGACTACCGGGCCGACCTCATACTATTTAATTAATTATTTAAGCAAGCATTAGATTTTAACTTTTTAACCTATTTGTGCATTTTAATAGCTTGTCAGGATGTTACTTTGCACGGTTTCACTTGTCTCAAAGAATAAAGTCTTGCAATTCTAAGAACACACACACACACACACACACACACACACACACACTCATTTCAAGTGTATAAATAAATGATCTGTTCTAGTACCGATGTAGCCGATGTTTAAGGCAATTTCTTTACGACTTAAGCCATTATTTTAAGAGCGTAAGGGTGTGCAAATCGTAGCATACTGCACCAGCAAGCAGCTGCTCTTATATAACCATTATCTTGAATTCTTTAAGGTCTGTAAAAATTAATAATGAAGAAAAGTACGATAGTACATTTAATTTTTATTATATTTCCAGCATTCCTTGGGCAATCTAAAAACAAAGACAAGTATGTGATAATACAATGTTTGAACTTTTAGTGAAGTACAGTACTTTTGCCTTTTTAACAAATGTTACGTGCATTTAAAAATACAACAAAACTGCATAGTTACACGTGTAATTACTGTTATGCATACAAAATATGATCATCTAAAATTATTTTGAACTTCAATGGCCTCAAATGCCTTTAGTTTTGTTTTTACACTTAGAAGACTGTGCAATCATCTGAGTAAATTTGGGCTCAAGAAAACAAAATTAAACACATCTTAAAAGTATTCAATAATATTACAAAACCAAATTAGGTAGGCATCGAAAGCTCTGACGTCTTCGTTGAAATGTTCCCAAACTTTCGATCTCCGATGACGGTTAACCATGATAGCATTAGCATACTATACTACACTCCTGTTCATTCCTACTTGCAGGAGTAGGCGTAGCTTTTCCAGTGACATCCGACTTCATTCTTTTAATGGCATTTTCTATCTCTTGTGTAGTTATCGGGTCCTCCAAGCTCGTCACGCGGCACACGGCCGAAGAGGGCACGCAGCCTTGGCTCCACCCTCTGCTCTGCACACAGGTGGTCGCAGGAGCACGGCAGCGCCAGGCTTTCGGCCGGAGTAGGTGAAATAAGTTTAGCGAGCGTATGTTGTTTTTTTTCAGACTACTTTTAGTCTCAAATGTGGGTTCACTTTTTTGGTTCTCAAGAATCTGAAAAGGCGGACACAAAAATGCTATCACAAAAATTGCTGGGACACTCTTGTCTGCTCTGCAGTCTACCGCTTCTAAGGAAGGAGTTACTTTACACCCTGCTACATCCTTTCCATGAGCATTTCCACACCATCAATGGACAAATCAGGGCAGATGGCACCCGGGAAAAAAAATGGTCACAAGTTTTGATTGCATATGCACTTAGTGTCCTATCTGTCCACAACGCTTGCGGGTCGCTATGGTAACGTTTAAATGTGCCTTCAAAATAAGATACACGGCAAATACAAAGTGCATGAAAAATACACTCACCATCGCTGAGTGGGTTTGCTGCTTGGGAATCTCCCATTGAGATAAATCGGCATTTTAAGTAGTACTCCTGATATTGTCCATTAAATGTAGCCTTCTTTTTTATTTGAAAATCGTAGGCTCCTTTTCTGCCTCCTGGCTGGGCCTTTTTCCCCTTCACAAAGAAACTTTCTAAAGATTTTTGTTTTTTACTCATTTTGTTAGCTCCTGGGTTTAATTTTAGCGGTAACCTATCACGTGGCCGAGATGCGCGCCAAGAGTGACATACTGTAGACTGATGTAACAGAGAATCCGGTAAATTTTCAAAATAAAACATATTTCAGATTCCGAAATGAATTAAACTGAAGTAATGTAAGATATTTTTTTCTTTCTGTGCGGCCCGGCACCAAATGACCGACGGACTGGTACCGGTCTGTGGCCTGGGGGTTGGGGACCACTGAGATAGAATACAGTGCTGTAAGGACCACTAATATAGCTACAAACTCAAGCTGGGCCTTATCTTACTCATTTCACCTTTATCTTTCAAGACAGAGATAGGAATTTGCTGAAATGGCAAAAAAAAAAAAAAAAACTCCACAGTGGAAGCAATTACCTTGATACTTCGGTGTTCATTTGGTTGGTGGTGCTCAAAACTGACATGTCAGCAGTGTTGTTGCTGCCACTCCTTTCCCACAGGGCAGTACTAATGGCTGATTCCATTGATGAGTCTCAAAAATACAATCTTGCCCACCCCTTTGTGCAGTCACAGTCATTGTCCTCAGCAAAATCAATGATGATCCTTTTCATCCATTGGTACAGTAGTTTTCGAAATGTCAGTCACAAAATCCACCATCCAGTGAACTAAAAAAAAAAAAAGACTGACAGATGTGACACGTTTTACTGCCGCTGGCTTCTTTGACTTGTTAAAAGTAAGCGCCTGACTGCAATTGTTCATTTCTGTTTTGAGATGTCAGATTAAAACAAAGTCTGAGCTGACTGTTGACATACAGTTCAACATCTAAAGCAAGTATTTCAAAATCCGTGCTCCACTAATTTAACCATATAGTATAGTATGTGACACGGGCTCCCTGTGGATATCTTGCAATTGGTTATTGATTGATGCCGTGATTCATCCCACAGTCATATCAAAAAAATGACAAGCAGCATCAACACCTTATATTTCACACTCAAAATCAAGGGTGTCTCATCATTGTAACAGCTGTTGCTAAAACACTAGCAACAAGTGAAAATGCACGTTTTTGTATCTTTTTTTGTGTTCTGCATTTGATATATCCCTTTGTAGCAAACCTTGCATTTCTCGCCAGTAACTGCTGCTCCATGTTTGTTTTGACATCACATTCATTACTTTACAGAAGACTACTGCAATATTTTACCCTTATTAATATTTTATCAAGCAGTGTGGGAGAAGGGGCAACATTTTGGCAAAAGAATATGCTACATGGGTCGTTTGTGTTTACATCCAGATAGTTAAATACTGCAGCGATGACATGCTCTATAAACGCACATCTGCGAAAGCAAGAGCACTGTACGTCATTGCTAGAACAATAAACTCGAGAGGAAATGGTGTGATTTTTCTTTGTTTTCCTTCGTGTCCACGACCCGTCAAACGATCGGCGCTTACTTTCCCCCTGTCAAACATGCTATTGCGTCAGACTCAACGTTCAGCTCAATAGCTAACTGAAAAACCTCAAATTAATGCATTTCATTTCGCGGCAAAGCGCTTTCTCTCGGGCGTGGTGACTAAGCCCGACGCGGCGTCTTCTCCAGATGTGTTGCCAACACAGCAGACTGCAAATAATAGAATCCAGCAAGGTAGCGATGCACTGATATTCCATTTCCCGAAAATAGGCCTTAAAAAACATAAATTGCCCGTTCTGCCATTGTTGAAGAACAGTTCCATTTTCCCGTCGATGTATTGTTCATTAGAAACTCCGACGCTTTTCAAAAAAAAATCCAGCGGTTGTCCGTTTAGATCCAGCAACGTCTTATTGCGCGCTCTCTCTCTCTCTCTCTCTCTCTCTCTCTCTCTCTCTCTCTCTCTCTCTCTCTGTCTCTGGCTCCTTGACGAGTTGTCGCTTCTTTCTTTCTGTCTTGCTGACGTTTCCGAGTTGTCCTGGTAACGCCACAGCACGTTCATCCAAGTCGTGTCGAGTAAAAGAAATTGTCCTTGTAAATTGAACACTATTGTAGAACATCGTATTCTATTTGATTACGTTTGTCGAGAGAAGTGCGGTGGACGTTTTACAGTAGGCTATGCTCTCTGTCAAAAATATAGGTCAATGGACCCCTTCAAAGGATTAAAAACATTTTTCCTCCACATTCTCCTCCTAAAGTGTACACTTTACTTAAACCATGTGGCCTGAAAGAACATTAGTGGGCAAAAATTGGAACACTGTACCACTGCTTGGATTCAAGAAAGGTGCATCATTTTCAGGGGTACACAAAATTTTTTGGGTGTGGTACTCATGATTGTTCCCAAGCCACTGACCTCATGAAAGACTTCCTGCACATCTGATCAAGGTTTCTCATTATGTGGGAATGTGTAATTTTAATATAACTGAACAACTTTTTTCCAGTTTTCACTTTTTATTTCTACACACAATTGCAGATTATTATAACAAAAAACAATTCACTGTTTTATGAAAAAAAAATACATTCATATTAGTTAGTTAGTTAGTTAGTTAATTGTTTATTGAACATAAAATACAACAACAATTGACAAAAGGCAAACAAAATTACAAAAGGAAAAATAAGAATAAAAATAAAAAGTAAATAAAACAAACATCATCACCGTTATATGTTCAAAGGAGTAGGAAGAAGTATACAACTTATCTAGTCCTACCCCTTGTTGTGTAATAATATAAATAGATCATTTTTCAATGCAAAAGAAAAGGAAGAGATCTACCTCTCATCAAGTACTTTTACCCTTATGTGTACTGTACTTATCTATTTATACACCCTTCTGTTTGTATATACATACACATATATATATATATACATACATGCATACATACATACACATACATACACGTACATGTGCATACATACACATACACACACACACACACATACATATATAATATATATATATATATACACACACACACATACATATATAATATATATATATATATATACACACACATATACATATACACACACCTACATATATACATGTATATAATTATTCATTCTTCTTTTTATATCAATTGTCTCATATTCATTATAAATACTGCATTTCTTGAATACATTTAATGAGTTGATCAAAATCCAAAACAAGAACAGACCGTTATATTACTATATTTTATAAGTATATCGAATTTATCTTCTTAACTTTGATTTTTGTAGTTTGTTTGTACTAATCTTTTAAATTTGTTTTTGAACTCGTCCAGCGATTTACTCATTTTCAGATCAGTTTCAAGCTTATTCCACAGATTGACTCCTATTACTGATACACACCTTTGCTTGATGTTTGTTCTTGTTCTGGATTTTTT